>NC_042289.1:10233704-10323704 GCF_901000725.2 Takifugu rubripes
TTAAACCGCTCTCCTTCTCTGTGGTTTCCTGTTGTTGTCATTGCAGCCGCCTTCATCCTTAATGGGCTTTTGCATGGGTGCTGTGACTGTGACAAGTCTGGCGCTCACATATTCTCTTTCATCCCTCACATCTTTCTGGGACAGTGAATTAAACACTGCCTTCTGGGAGGAGAGGATTTGTTTTCAGAGCTACCTGAGAGCTGTAGAGGCAGGAAAACAATAAAATAGGTGTCATTTCCTCAAGCCCGCAACTGGACCATTGATTTCTCTCCCCATATCTTGTGATTGTGTAATATTAAAAAGTTCGATTCTAAACTGATCCCCAATTTGAGGGGAATGGAGCGTTTCCACAGCAGGGAGGGGGCTTCTAAATTATGAACCATACATAAGAACTTATTTGAGTTCAATAGTGGCTCCCTGATATATCAGCGCTGCGTGCAGATATATAAATCTCAGGCAGGAAGCATATTGGGAGACGGTGCATTTGCATTTACGAATTACCCCCCCCCCCCCCCCCCCCCACCCACTCCTTAAATTACTGCGAACGTGTGAAAGTTGCAGAATGGATGTGTGCGGTAATGAAATTGGATCTGCTGTAGATGAGCTTTTAATAACTTCAGCCCAGCATTTATGAAACATTAATGTACGAAGAGGAAGATTTGTTGGTTGTGAAAACCCAACACGGTCTGCACAATTTGGATAATGAAGAAATAAATATTAGGGGCCTTGCAAATCTTTTTTCAGCTCAGGTGGATGTTTATTCCTGCCAACTGAGCAACATACTGGAGGTAGAAATGTCAGTGTGCCAGTAGCAGTAGCTCCCTTTTAAGCTGATAACTCTCTTAAATATTGATGCATAGCTTTCTATTCATTTGAAAGAATCTTTCTGAATGGAAAGAGAATATCTAATACAGAGGCGGAAATCCTGCCTATGGCTGTGTGGCTGTTTTCCTGTTCTAGGGAGGCTGCACCGCACTTACCATCAGCAGATGCCAACCTTTACCCGTTAGCACTGCAGGATATGAGCTGGAATGAGACACCGGTCTCACGACCCCTCATCTCTCAGACGCCTGCATGAATTTCCATCCAAACCCCTCATGATTGTGGAACGCTGCCGTAATAAAAACCAATCCAGAAGTGATCTTCTTCGGCTGTTTTGGATTTAGTTGCATTTAGTTGAGTTTAGATTGCCTGGAGTATCCAGACATGGTCGTAGTCGCCTCCATGATTCTACCCAGCCTCTCGGAACCCCCAGCTGGGAGATTAGAGTGTGCTCCCATATGGGGACACCTGGGATGAGTCAGGAAGTGTTGTTGGGGGGGGTGCAGAGTGGATGGATTTATAATTAATTTGAGATTCCACATGAACGGTATTTGGTCAACTCTGAATTCGGTGAATCGGCTGTAATTGAATGGGAACGGGGGGAGAGGAGGGAGTGCTGAGGGACTGGTCAGAGTGACAGGACCTGACAGTGTGCACATTGGCTCGCAGGGCAGTTGCTACTTTACACTCCAATCACACAGACCCCCCCCCCCAGCCAGACGTTTTAATCTGATCTCTCAACTTGAGGATACCGACGCAGAACAAGACAGCTTGGGAGGAAGCAGCACAACTCAGACACACACAAAAAGCCTCTTCCTCCCACTTATTTGACATGGACGGTGCTTCGATTCATCTTAACCACTAAAGCAGCCGCTCTTTTTCTTCACTACATGTTACTTTATATGCTGAGTGTGTGTTGATAGATGCAGCATGAATTAATGCATTGCCTTGTTCAACCCTGCGTCTGTGCACGTGCGTGCACACATACAAGCATTACATTTGATTGGATTAGTCAGAGGAAGACATCCACCCTTTCAGCACCCCCCCACCCCTCCACTAACTGTCTTATTGATCCGGAACAGCTCAATTTCCTCTCTGCATCCACATCTGTTTTCTGCTCAGTTCTCAGGCTGGCAGATCTGATCCATCCCTCTTTATCTTTTCTTTAAAAACCTGTTTTTTGGACAATCTTTCCTCTTTGCTCAGCATATCGCAGCATCCCCGTACCTACCAACTCGTTTTTCTCAGCCATTGCAGGTCTGCTCAGGTTTCCATCCACCCTCCATTTCGCTGTAATTCCCGTCATCTCTGGCTCCACTTTGTCCATTGTGCGTTTGTTAATTCTTCATCCGTGCTGCCGGGGATTTGAAATAGGGATCGATCGGTATCAGCTACATTCCAAGAAGACAGGAAAGCCAGAAATGATGACGCTGTTGCCAACTTTAACTGGCAGAATGGGCACAACTAATCACATTATGGACTGTAATGCACAGTGTACTCTCAAGTAGTTGTAAATATATTAGTCTAGAAATGTTGGGATGCACAGTGTCACAGTATTCTGACATGTCTGCCATTGCAACTTTAACAAGTTCTGCTGGGTGGCAACAGCGATAAACAGTAGAGGACACAAACATCCAGTTTCTGTACTTGTTCTTGAAAAAATATCTGTGATTCTCTCTGATTCTGCAGGCTCTGTACCCCAGCCCAGAGGAGGGCTGGCAGATCTACAGCTCGGCACAGGACGCAGATGGGAAGTGCATCTGCACCGTGGTCGCGCCGGCCCAGAACATGTGTAACCGCGACCCACGCAGCAGACAGCTCCGCCAGCTCATGGAGAAGGTGACAGCTGTCAATAACACGCTCACTTTGAGACACGACTATTACCCACGCAGCACGCGCGCAAAAACGCCACGTAATGCAAACCGCCACTTCAACCAGCGCCTGTATTTCATCCAGTCTGTCGTGAGCAGGATGCTGAAGGGAATTTTCTCTCTTCACAAGAATGTGAAGCAAATGAAATGCTCTTTTCTGGCTCTGACAAATTATCACCCTGCTTGCAAGAAGCACAAGCGCACACTTCCAGGAACTGGATAATTAATCAAAACCTCATATTCACTGAGGGGTTTTGACCTAAAGTCCACTGTGTGTGCAGATTTCCAATACAAAGACCGCAGGTGTTTTGTTTGCATCTCCCCCCACAAGGGCTTCATTTGGGTCTCCAGACGTTTAGAAAAAACACAACTGAGAAGCAGAAACACAAAGACCACAAATCAAGTCATCGCTTTTGAATGATGCGAAACTGGAAATCGGTGTGGAGTTTTCCATCATCGACTTATCGTTCTCCAACGAAACAATAACAACCCCAGAAATGGGAGTTTGCATTTGTCTGATAGTGGCAGCTCATTCTTTTGGGGGATTAGAACTGATATCTGACTGTGAGGAGAAAAACAGCAGAGGGGGTTTCAGACGATGCGGGGGTGATATTGATGGGGTTTTGTTCAGACAGACAGGGGTAGATTGACACGCTGACAGACTCTGAGGTCCTGATAGATCAGTGCTACACCTGATTTCACACATATTACCTTCACTTTTATTGAAGCCCGCCTCCCCAAGAGTCTCTCGGCTGCTTTTTCATGGACTACATGTTCAGGCAGCCAAAGAGGAGACACTGAAATGCTTTCAGACAAGTGCATTTTGAGAAAAAAGACATTCACGACAAAGAAGCAGTCGGCGCTGAATAGGATATTCAGAGAAATGTTCCAATGTTCATCTATTTGTATTTGCCCAGAGGATCTATTCGGCATTGACACAATCAGGGGGCAGCAGCCGGGTGCACTGAGGCAGCTAGTGGAACGGTGGAAGTTTAAACATTCAAAAGTTCACAATGTGGTTGTTGGTAGGAGTGTACTGGGGGAACTGCCCCTAGCTGATACTATTGATGGAATTGTAAATCATTCTAAAGACAGGCTGGGTCAGAATGTGGTAAGAAATCGTGCAGTAAGTGTTGTCACAGGAGATTCCGTGAGTCGAGCGTCAGGCCAGGTGATCGATTTCAAGTGTTTGCTTAAACACGACTCCAGCCAGTTGTGCGCATAAGACCTCCACATTTGTTCTGAACCCCTTTGGGATGTGGTGGAACAGGAGATTCCATCATCTCTGCAGGAGTAATGTCATCAGGTCAGTAAGGGCAAAGGTCTCTGAGCAAGCCTTCCAACCGAGTATTCACATTCCAAGTTCGTCTTCTTTAATACTGATAAATTTGTATTCAAATGCCCATCCCTGCTATTGCAGGCATTCTGTAGATTTTCACTGTTGTTATAGATGTATGGTGAATGAATATGTAGAATACACAGTGTCTGACTGTAAAGAGTCAAGCCCACCGGTCACGTGACGAGACAAGAACAGCCAGGTTCATCGTTATCTCGGCTGCACATCAGAGAGTGTGTGTTAACCTGCGTGTACGTCCAGATTAGACCCTCATGCTTGCTAGCACATCCTCAGTTGACATTCGAGCGTGGAGGAGGATTTGGAGCTGATGTGTAAAGTGCTCCCTGATCCAGAAAGTCAAGGTTATGCCAACAATGTCAACACTGGCCCCTGTTTAAAGAATGCAAAGCAGCTGTCTCCGTCCAGTTTTCTGCAAAGGCAGGCAAAATGCCACCTAGTACAGACTTTAATTGGGAAAATGCTTTTGGCGCAGCCTTTAGAACACCTTTTACCCCCCGTCTGGCTGAGTGAGCAAGGATGGCATAAATGAGACTGGAGAACACAGTCAAGTATTTGACAGATTTCTTGTTCACAGTCCTCGCTGCATGCTCTTGTGGTCGAGGAACCGATCCTCTTTGGTAGCCACGTTGATTATTTGAGACAGACCGCATAATTGAAATCGATCCCTCGATGTTCCTTCATAAAACGGTATTTTACATTTGGAGCTGTTTGCCTTTGATTTGAATTATAGGCTTATGTGGCATTAAACTATGTGGCATTTAGATCACTGAATGAACTCCTGCAGTTTTGATTTGAAAGGAATTAGACAAAGCACAAAAATCTGGGTGCGTTTGTTGCATTTCATAATCTGAGGTTGTACAAAGTGTGTGTGTGTGTGTGTGTGTGTGTGTGCGGGTGTTATTTATGTTCCCAGTTAATCCACTGCAATGTTTCCATGCATTTGTTTACACGCCAGGCTAATGTCAGTCATATATTTCCCTGACTGTCTGTTATGGCTGTCAAATCAGATTTTATTGGTGAAAATATTTTCAAATATTCCAAAGTCCAACTTCTCCCCGGCCAGTTCGTGACGCATGTGGGAGATGAGCTGGGTGCAGAATGCAGTAGGCTGGGTACAAAGTCACTGAGTGGGCTGTCAAAGTAGGCCTGGCAAGCATTTGGTTGAAAACAGACTTGATGCCAAATTATGACCTTTGCAAGTTGGGACTGTTTTGTGTTTATTGGGAGGTTTAAAAAATATCTGTGCGCCTCAGTGATGCGCGGCTGCGTGAGTGGATGCCTGTTTGTGTGGGCAGGTGCACATATGCACACGTGATTCTTCTATAGCTCTGCAACATTTGTCGGCGTTCGGACAATTTCTGGACAGTCCGTAACAACGTGCGGGAGATGAGGGGGTGTATAAAACGGTGTGCAGCAGCAGAGTGGGTTGAGAGCGAACAGACCAAGTTGTGCTAACTATGTCCGCTGAGAGGTGCAATTGATTAAACACAGATTTAACAGCATTAACATGGAAGAAACTTCAGCCAGCCGACAAATTATGCAGCTGGTTCAGCTGCGTGTCAGATGATAATTAATGAAGATCGTGTTAAGATATTTCCCTGAATAACTGACAGTGGTGTGTATGCGTGTGTGTCTGTGTTTCCTCAGGTTCAAAACATTAGCCAGTCAATGGAGGTGCTGGACCTGCGGACGTACAGAGATCTACAGTATGTACGGAATACAGAGAACCTCATGAAAGTGGTGGATGGAAAGCTGAAGGTGGCGTCTGAGAACCCCCGCAGTCTAAATCCGAAAGGCTTCCAGGTAACTGGGCGTCTATCGCCTGTTGTGTAGGGGCAGATTTCTGTCATTCCATCGCTGTTCACTCCAAACAAAGACTGCAACCTCTTTCAGTCTTCACAGATAATTTCTGCAGATGCAGACAGAAGTGCACAAATTCAATTTAAATGCTATCTTTGAAACATTCGGCCTCTGAGATGGAATTTAGGCACATTCTCATGAATGATTGAGCTAAAAAGAGAAAACTTTCTCTGTCAGTTTGAGTATTCCTCTCTTTATATCCTCATCTCCCCTTTCCTCCTTCACTCAGACAAGTTTCCTGCTGTATATGATTCCACATTCAGAGATCAGCGTATTCATTCCTGTTTATTTCCACCTTATCTCTCTGCAAACTCTGGCTCAGCAGCCACTATAAGTGAGCGTTTCTGCCTTCCAGCCCTAAGGTTGCTGGGTCAAGGCTCCGTGTTTGTCATAATCTTACAGATGGTGCTCAGAACGTTGGATTAGTGTGTGGCCCTTTCCTCAACAAAGGAACACAGAATGCTTTATTAAAAACAAGTCAGAGGTATTGAAATTAGACATTGGAAAGTAAACTACCAGTCAGGTCTCAGCTGGATGCAATATGCAGAAACAGTAAGAATAACCTGGACTCAAATCCAATAAAGGTGCATAATAAAAAAGCGGGGTTTGTCCTGATGAATTTCTACAGCTCAAAGTTGCCAATAGCAAAGCACGGGAGATTAACGAGGCCAGATTTTCACAGCTTGAAAAGGGGAAAATGAGATTTATGATGTGGCGCCACGGGGCTGAGAGCTGCTCCATCACCAGATTTACGATAAAACCTTAACAAGGAGAAAACAGCCCGTCCTGTGGTGGCCACACTTTTATTGATATGCTTATTTATCTCTAAAGAATCCTAATTTCCACACTCGAGACCTGGCCCTCCTGATGTGCCCTGCAATCCTACACCGAGACACGTTGTGCAAGTTTACTGTGTGTGAAAATCACACAAGCCTGTTTGGGCTCATGTGTGAATATGCATATGTTTGGTACCAATTATGTTTGACTGTGTCTGACACACACACTCCTGCTGAGTGTTGCGTGTGTGTCTCGAAACACCTTGGCAGTGAAAATCCGCCAGAGTCTGACGGCAGCATCTCACTGAACTATTAATCTTCTCCCTGAACTTTGTGTCTCCGCAACGACACTTCTAGGAGCTGAAAGACAAAGTGAACCAGCTGCTCCCTCTGCTGCCAGTGCTGGAACAATACAAGGCAGACGCTAAGATGATTCTACGTCTCCGGGAGGAGGTGAGAAATCTGTCCTTGGTGCTGATGGCCATCCAAGAGGAGATGGGAGCTTACGATTACGAGGAGCTGCGCCAGAGAGTGTTGCTGCTGGAGACCAGACTCCATTCCTGCATGCAGAAACTAGGTATCAGTCACACACAATGAGTGGAACCAAAGCACAGATTGAATTAAACTCCATTAAGATGTTATCGGAAACCATTCTGGCACATGCTGATGGTGAATGAAACCATAATTTCCTGTGATAGTATTTTCCAAAATCAGTTAGTCCTCTAAAGACGTGACCTCAGATGACCAGCGTATTCATCTCATTCCTCTCTGGAATTGGTGTGAAAGACTGTCAGGATAGATAGACTGGTCACACTTAAAGAAGGCGCTGAGTTGGAGCCTTTAAATGCAACACCGCAGTGCCTTACAAAGCATTTTAATGGCCGCTGGAAGACAAATAGTCTGTGAGAATGTGCTTGTTTCCTCGGCCCTCCATTTGTTTTTAGAAGCTTTGCTTTAAAGCAAAGGGCTGAAAGTGGAAATAGAAACCTAAAAGAAGATTTAGAGAATATCAATGGCTGCCTGTCTTCAAAAAGCCAATCAATAAATCATTTCATTTTAATTTTAATCGTTGCCTTTTTTCATTTTAATCGTTGCTGGTATGGTGTGACACTTTCCTCGTGCATGTTGCCTGTTTGACCTCCCCAGGCTGTGGGAAGTTGACCGGTGTCAGTAATCCCATCACAGTGCGGGCGTCAGGGTCACGCTTTGGCTCCTGGATGACGGACACCATGATCCCGAGCTCAGACAACAGAGTAAGGCTCCTACTTTTCCTACGCTCTTCCCTGTAGTAGAACCTTTTTATCCCTCAGCACCAACAGACATAGTCCACAAACAATAAGTAGAGACAAGGTCATCGTCAAAAACTCGCCCCTTCCACATTTCCCCCCATCCGTGGTGTGATACTTGAGAGAGCAGTCGGCCCCGAATGGAATGACAGTGAAGGTAACAGGCAGAGTCCCTGACGGATGGAATCCGCTTGCCTCCTGTGTGACTTCAGCTGATTAATCGCTTCATCGCCTGCAGAGAGATGAATGAGCTGTTGGGGGCGAAAGTTTTGAAAATGGAGTGTATTAAGATGTCCTGTGCCCTGGCCGACAGGGTGATCACTTAGGCTGATTAAAGATGACACGCGGTGCTGTGGGGGCAGGCATATGCTACTGTAGGAAAATTGGGAAAAATTAACTAACAAAAAACAAACCAAAAGGGAGTGACCTGTTAAGCCCGCTGAATAAACGTGATGGGGAGGGCTGTATTATTAGTCATCTGCAGAGGGGAATGGAAACTGATGAAGTCTAACACTTCACAATGGCCTTTTTCATTCCCCAGCTCGTATCATAACAGGCTTGATAGATATTGCCAACAGAAAAGGTCATTTGACATGATTGAATGTCCTTGGCTGGGTCTTATATCACCCAACATTCTTGAAATCAATAACTGATTCACGAACACACCGATACTTGAACGATATTTCATCGTATTTGAGTCATGTCGCTGAGACTGAGGGAGAGTAAAGAAATCCTGAAAAAGATTGGGGTAATTGTGTTGCAGCTTCAGGGTGGCTGCTAGTCTGCTCTTGGCAATCTTGTTAGCAAGCAGAAGAGAAAGGAGGCTTAATGATCAATTATCTTCCCCTTCTCTATAATTCAGCTGCTGTATCACACCACACACCCACCCTCCTCCCTTCTCCCTCCCTGGGATTGTGTTTATGAGTACCAGACCATGAAAGACAGGAGAAAGAAGAGAACATTGATGCCTAGCGCATCACATGAATGAGAGCGACGTCTTAGCAAAGCTCTCCCTGATATATGAAGGACACAATAAACCTCTAGGCCAACTGCAGATTAACTGAATCAATTATGGGACCAATTCATCCTCGGTGGAAGCATGGGGAGAACAAAACCTAAACGCAGCTGGTAAGGGGGCACCACTGTGGCGAGGTCCACCGAGAGCGCTCAAGAGAAAACACGGAGCTGCTTAACGCATTGATTTTCTGTTAATGGTGACTAGGAAGAGTGGGAGCACAAGTAGTGGTTGACTCAAAGCACATAGTACATCTCCACTCCCTCGTGAAGGACAGATCAATCATTTTGCGCTCACTCTGAACAATCGAACAAACCCCTGCACTTTTATGCAAATGGCATATGCCGAGGACTTCACGGCACCTTCAGAAAGGTTCCTCCGGGGACGCACCAAAAGATCATGTCAATGTTTGAAGATTTAGCTGTCGTCTCTCCGCAGGTGTGGTCGATGGACGGCTACTTCAAGGGACGGCGTGTGCTGGAGTACCGCACGATGACGGATTTCATGAAGGGGCAGAACTTCGTGCAGCACTTGCTCCCTCACCCTTGGGCAGGCACTGGTCACGTGGTCTACAACGGCTCGCTCTACTACAACAAGTACCAGAGTAACATCATCATCAAATACCACTTCCGCTCTCGAAGCGTACTCGTGCAGCGGAGCCTGAGCGGTGCCGGATACAACAACACCTTTCCATACTCCTGGGGTGGTTCCTCTGACATCGACCTCATGGCGGATGAGAATGGCCTGTGGGCCGTTTACACCACCATCCCCAACGCCGGGAACATTGTCATCAGCCGCCTGGAGCCCCAGAGTCTGGAAGTGTTGCAGACCTGGGACACGGGTTTTCCCAAGCGCAGCGCTGGAGAGTCTTTCATGATCTGTGGTACGCTTTATGTCACCAACTCCCACCTGGCTGGTGCCAAAATCTACTTTGCCTACTACACCAACACGTCAAGTTATGAGTACACAGACATCCCCTTCCATAACCAGTACTCCCATATCTCCATGATGGACTACAACCCCAGGGAGAGGGTCCTGTACACCTGGAACAACGGACACCAGGTGCTCTACAACGTCACACTGTTCCAGGTTATTAAGACTTCTGAGGACTGAGTTCTCAGCATAACCTGCTCAAATAATGCTGTGATTATTGTTCTGGTGGGGTTAGAGGAGCCGGGCGGAGGGGGGTTACAGGCTGGGGGAGGTCTGGGTGGGGGGCTTCAGTGTAAAGGGCATAGACTTGGATTTTTTAAAGAATTTCTGTCTTCATAGAGTGCTATTACATTCAAAAAGACACTTGACAGCAATGTCGGTACAGATATTAAAAATGGAGAGATTATCTCTTTTCTTTCCTTTATGTGATGGGTGAGCATGTTTTTTTTATTTGTGTTGAGAAATAAATATATGTCTTTACCATTACTGAGTCGTATTTCTTTGTCACCTTTTTTCATATAATAATAAACCATAAAACAGTTCTTATTCAAAGTGGATCTATTAAAAAAAGAGGGTTAAAATGGTCCAAATAGCATAAACCTGT
This sequence comes from Takifugu rubripes, assembly GCF_901000725.2. NCBI lineage: Eukaryota > Metazoa > Chordata > Actinopteri > Tetraodontiformes > Tetraodontidae > Takifugu > Takifugu rubripes. The sequence goes on from NC_042289.1 coordinate 10,244,229, forward strand.
ATTGAGCATCGATTTAAAATATTTCATTGGAAAACAGGGGCGGGTGCACTAATAGTAATTCTTCTGTAGAATAAAATAAATCTAAAACAGTCATATTTACATTTAAAGATTACATTTTCCATTTAAAGTGAAAGATGGACAGAAATTTAAGATGGCAAAGGAAAATATGCAAAGCTACTTTAGAAATGCTTTTTACAATTTAATACAGAAATATTCAACTCACTTTATTATCACATAAGCTGTATGGGGTTGTGAAGCCTACAGAGGGGAAAAGTTCCTTTATTATAGAATAACTTCTTCAGGGACAAGGTTTGCAAGAAATGTTGAATTAAAAGCCACATCTAGGTGTTTTCAAAGGACTTAGACTGCAAAAGAAAATATATTTTCCTAATTAGCATTCTGCAGAAAAGATTCTATCAATTTTCACTGACAATTAATATTAATGCACATTTCCTATTCTAGTCCTACTCGATTGTTTCAGGCTACTGAACGACACTACATCAGACGCAGGCGGGAACAAGAAAGCTCAGGTTGAGCTGCTGTGCTTTGTCATTTCCTGATCTTTGATTATGAAGATTTGGAGATTGTTGTGGAAACTGAAGATAAAGAATAAAGATGCAACTTTTCTCCTTTAACCATGGGGATTTTCATTCAGAGTGACCTTTTTATCAATAGATGGTTGTGCTGAGCAGAGCACAATACGTTCACTCTGAGCAATGTCGGCCCAAGGAGCAGCTGACATTTAAGGTAATATAACGTACAGAGCACCCGACAGGTCTGAGCCGTAGTGCCGAATAAACAGCAGTGGTGAGGCGGAGGAAATGTGGGTGAGAGGAACGATGCAGACAGAACTTTCTCCTCCTCTCTGTCTACAAAAGGGGAAATATCAACTGTTATTTGTTGCTAAGACAACTGTCCTGTGTTAGAAAAAAAGTGTGATGAACTTTTCACAAATACACAAAGGGATCAGACGAATGAATAGTTAAAATTGACTTTTCAGCCAACAAAGCAGTTGTTTTAAGAGAGCGCCTGCACATGCAATTTTTATGAAAGCGTGTGGGAGTTTGTGTGCCAAGACTGGCCCTCATAACCGCACTATATTTGCTGTGATTGTTGTGCCTGCATGCTCTGATTGTCCTTTTGAGAAGAAAATCACCGTTGATGTTTTTGGTTTTGTAATGCAAATTGGTATTTTGTCAGATTTACAGGATATTAAAGAAAAGCGGACTTGGATTGCTCCCCAGATGTTTAGTTTTTTCTGCACGTCTACAAACATCAAAAACGAGACCTTGACATTTGACTTGCATACGGATTAAAGGAGACGCAAGGCCTCGTTGTTTCAATGAGGGGCCCAGCCTTGCACAAGGGTGGATGAAGTACACATCCTGAAGGATTTCCCTTATAAAGGAGGGGCACACATCATCAAGAAATATCATGTCACGTCAACAACTGTGGCTGTCTCTCTTCTGAAGAAAAAAATAGTTCAAGAAGCTCCAGATGGAAGACAATGGAGGAGAGTATAAGAATAATAAATTATCTTTCTGTAAAAGATGAAGCATCCAGTTGTAGTTCCTGCAGCCTGGTTTCATATTCAGGACCACACGCCCAGGGAAAATTAAAGGAGCAACTTTAAAGTTGAGAATTCTTGTTTGGAGTCTGCATAAATCTGGAAGCTTTATGCATTAATGCAGGGAACACACTCTCTCTCACACACACACACACACACTCATACACATTGCATTTATGCAGAGCAGAAATACCAAAAAACAGGCTACACAGGAGTATCAGGTTGTTTTATGCACGTTCACATCCCTGATCAAAGGCCATGACCAGCAAACGTGAGTGTTATTGATGAAAGCTCTTCTGAAGCAGCTACTCTTGACCGGTCCACAGTCTGTGCTATTATTTAATCTACTTGCCCTGTTGCCCTTTTCTTGTTTCCCCGAGATCAAAGTTTTTATTCACTCAAGTATCTTTTTATGAACCACTCAAATACTTTCAGTACAAAACCACATTGTTCCAGTATTAAATCATTTTTTTTCTTCCCCTGCATTCGATGCGACTCAGGAACACGCGAGTTGGACGTTTCTTTTTGTAGGAACGCTTGTAGTTGCACCAATGTGCCCTGCTTCATGTTTTGACGGAAAAAACAAGATTGCAGAGCACAAGGGCAAGAATAATAATTTATTGTGAACTCTTGAGGAAACCTAATTAAGAAAAACTGCAAAAAAGACAGATAACCCAATATTCTGCATGCCTCGCTTTACTGGGGTTCTTTCTGATTTTGGCTTTGTGTTGAAACACTTGGGCCAGATGTTAAGTCAGTTTTATTTCACTTTTCAATGTTTTTGAATCCTGACTGTATTACTGTGAAAAAGCAGCAAAACATTATAAGAATTCCAAATGCAGCGCTCAAAATGATTAAATTCAGGCACTCGAATTGAAGACAGATGGAGTGACAAAGAAAAAGGCAAAATGCAGCGGAGGTGAGAAGGCTGTCAGATCACAAGCCTTCTCTTCTGACAGGGAGATGTTCCCTCCACCAGGAGATCAGACGAGTCTAGGAGGGCTCTGAGAAGAGAGAGAGCCGTTTCCTCCGTCCTTTTTCTGCGACTTTAAAAAAAAGAAGTTTTAAAACAGGAGAAAGAAGTCGTCTGTCAGAAAACTCCAGGGATGAGACCAGGGGAAAGTGACAAAAGAAATCAGCCAATTTTAGATTTCCTCAGACTTTTACTTTGAAAGCGGTGTAATGTTTTTGCTGATGGGATCCTGTGGTGGTGATTGTACGGCTTGTTTAGTCTTTGAGTGTTTTTAAGTGGTTGAATCTGCACACACATACACACACGCCCCGACTTGACTCGAGTGGGCAAGAAGGAAAGATGAATGAGAAGAAAAATGAATGATAGATGAAGCTCCATGTGGGAAGATGAATAGAGCTCCTCAGGTTAACTGCGTCACCCCCCCTGCGGGAGGCGACACGGCATGTGCACCAATCTGAATCTGTCCCCTAATCTCTAAATAATTTAGATCATTATGTTATCAGATGTTGTCAGCGTGGCCCCGGGGCTTCAAGTATCTCCAACATGAGCAGATCTTATCCTTGAGCTGAGCTAGAAGGCAGGCTAGTTCTTTAGAGATCCCACATTTAGACGCTACACCACCACAGTTTCAGTTCTTCAGTGCTGACTGGGTGATGAAAGCATGTGTTCCTCCTGCAGAGAGTGTCAGACACCCTCACAGAGAAGCTGTGAGGTTCACCGCATATTCACCTTGTCTTTAAACCAGCTGTGCTGTTGGAAGAAAGCCACCTCCTTTCTGAGAGTCCAGGCTCTATTCTCCCACAGTTTGTTGTACCACCGATCTTTGCAAACCTTCAAGAAACGGGCTGCATAAGATAACTGCAACACGATGCCACCGTCACCAAAATAAAGCAAGCCAACATACATATAATATAAATACCGTAGCTGTACCAGTAGGTCTCACAGTAATTTTGTGGTGCTTTGTTAATTTTCTAACTGCACTGAGAGGAAATGTTTGTTACACAGTGAAAAAATTGTGAACCACGGCAATTTACCTCTTTAATTACGATGGCGGTGATATTATAAACATTATACATTATGTTATTGTAATAAAATGTTTTCCAACCTCTCTCATTCCTCTTCTTTATTGTGTTGTTTGCTCGCCACCTCTCTATCCCCACCTACACTGATTTCTTTTTTAAACTGAGGCTTGCACGTTCACATTGCTTCCATAAAGCTGATGCATTATTCATGCCAATAAGAAGAATCCATATTGTTTTAATCATTACATAAATCTTAAAACCCACACATTAAAAGAAAAAAACACACCATCCTTACAGATGCAGAAATGCTTTTCATTTTGTTTGTTTGTTTGTTTGTTTCCAACCACACACACACACACACACTCCACCCCCCCCCCCCCCCCCCCCCCCCCGACCCCCCCCACCCCCATAGCCTTCAGAGTGACACAAACTAATGGTAATTAAAAGCAGTGCACCTCCAAATCTAAACTTCATGGTGCATTAATATGCAAATTGGAGTTGTGAGTGATCGCTGCACTTACTCCTTCAGTTATTAAATTATTTCCCCAGAACAAGTGACAGGAGCAGCGGCTGAGGCAGTGGCTGAGATTTCCCTGTTTTTCAGTGCGTATTAATGAGCGGCCATCACGGCAAAGTGGCAGAGGGGAAGGTGCACGCTGACGCTGCCGCCTCTTTGGCAGACCACCCAGCCCTGAAGTCACAGACATTCACAGAGTCGTCCATCACTGGAGAGCCCTGGGGACATGCAGAGACCAGGATCTCCATATAATCTCGCAGCCCTACCCTCATAAGCCCACACTCATCAATCAGACACCGTATACGCAGACGTTCACAGAGGGCGTGATCAGACTGTTGCAGCCACCAGAGCAGCAACAGGTTGGGAAAATGCTGCAGTCTCTCAGGATCGGCAGCATCAAACGGGTGAACGCAGCAGTTCGGGAGGGCACATATGAATAAACAGAGGAAATACAAGCAAAAGAATAGATGAAACAGAGGATTCTCCAGGCTGAAGTACAGTAGGCACTCAATTTCTGGGTGCAGGATTATAGAAAAGCAACACATCTGAACACAGAGGTTTATGTTTCGTATTTACATCTCTGCAGGAAAGCTAGCAGGAAAGAGATTAGGAGGAGCTAGATGGATGGATGGATATGGAGAAGGAAGCGAAGCACGAGGCAGGATGCATCCATCAGCACAGGTGGCTGAGTCCTACAGCTCTAATAGTGACGTGCACAGACCCAAGACTACCAGATGTGAGTGAAAACAAGCTGGCCTGATGCCACATTGAGGCTCAGTCTGAGGCTGAGCTGATAACGGCGAGGTGGAGGGGGGTCACTGAGCTCACTGTATTGAGACTTTACCACCAGTCAGTTCAATTTCCTTAAGAATACAAGATTCAGAACATTTCATATCACATTCAGTCTCCTCTTGCCCTTTTCCAAAACTCAGCAGAGGTGGAATAAGGAGCAGGTAAAGGAGCGTGTGCAAGAATGTAAAGGGTAAGTAAGGGTGGGGGGAAGGAAGTACTGCAATGACACGTCTGCAACAGGATGTTATTGTGTCTGCGGATGAAATTTCAGTGAATGCATGTTCATTGATAGACAAACAGCCTATTGCAATCAAGGTGTTGGGATGTGTGGAAAAATCTGAATTTCCCCAGCATAACAATTAGTCATGTGACAGAGTGCTTGGCTTTTAAAAGAGACAGGCACAGCGCACATACTGTCCACCGAGTGGATCAAATGAGGAATAAAGGTGCTATACATGATGCTGCAAAGCCAGAAAGAGTGATCGGTGAGGATTGGAAGGGGGGGGGGGGGTTACACTCTCCTTCAAACTGGCTAAACAGCTGTTCTAAATGCACAAAATAAGGTGGCATTCCATTTTCAAATTCCACAATGGCCGATGTTTGGACAAGTCATATTTCTTGTCTGGGTCAGTGTGAACCACCCCCGTCTGCTGCCGCATCAGCCTTCAGCAGTTTCCAGCTGCGTCCAGGCTGCAGCGTTCACTAAAACCAGGTCACACCCGGAACACGGTGAGCAGCAGCCCCAAGCTCGACGGCTCATCAAGGAATAAGTTGTTCCACCTTTTTATGCAACCTTTTATGTATAATTAACAGCTGTGACAGAAGTGTTGAGCCAGAATTTCTCAGGCATTTAAATTGCACTGAAATCTCCTGATATCCTATCAAATTATAAACAAGCAGCCTATTTCTGGGGATGGATTCCCTGGTTGGTATTGATGGTGCATCAGTGTGAAACTACGGTTAGTCTTTGATATACAGTATATCTTGAGGTATTAGGGATATTTTGTTCTTATCTACCTAAATACGGTTGTGACAGTTATTAAATTTAGCGCAATTACAGGGAGCATTTTCACTGAGCACATAAATAAAGTGGATTAGTGAACTGATGTCCGGGTAGTATATCAGTTCATAACTCAAACACACACATTGTTGGGGAGATTTATCAGGTAATGCCGAAATGTGGGGACGTCAGGCCAATGGGCAAGAGCAAATACATCGGCAAAGAAAAGGACAGAGGCGCAGATGTGAGGGGATGAAGAGGATGTGATGAGCATCTGAGCAAAAGAAGAGCGGCTGATGAAAAGAGTAGTGTTCACAAAGTGCAATCATGGGATATGTCAGGTTATTAAAAGTGATTCAGATCAGAACGGTGTTCACTGTCGTCCCTGGTTCAGGGACAATTTCTTTCTTTTTTCAGCCGTAGCTCCAACATCAGGGAAATATTGTAAGATTATTTAACACCGACAACTTACCCACTGGTGCTGAATACACTAAAAAGCAAATAAAACTACATCAGCCTAAAGAGCATCTCTAGAGCTTATTATGAGATGTCAACAGCAGTGAGTTATTCATGTGGAAGCAAGCATGCTGTTCTGTGTGTTCTCTATTTTTATCACATCCCCATCACATTTTCATTCTGTCAATTTTTTCCTGACACTTTCCGTCACCCCTGCTCAGCCGCGACTGAATGACTGCCTTATTTGCTCTTTCATGTAGTCAGAAAATTGTGCTGGCCCCTCTGTGGGTCACTGCTTTGGAGCCGAGTGCCTGACAGGAAGGAGAAAGGAGGCTTTAATGGGAAGAGGCGAAGGAAACAAACCTCTTTCATTTCCAACTGGAGGCAAAGAAGCAAAGACTGAGGAGAACCCAGAGTAGAGGAGGAATTAGAAGCCACGGGTTTCAGCTCTGCCAGTTTGAGGTGAGAATCAGAGAAATGCACTGAGAAAACACACAGCAGGCTCCCAAACACTTTCCATCGCACCAAAGGAACTGTACCTGGCAGCGACTGATGTCTACAACAATAGGGAGCTGTGCAGAAAAGCATGCAGCATATGTTTTTTTCCTTCCCTCTGCACATGACATATATGTGCACATCCATGTGTAAAATGTGATAAAGCAGCACACAAAGCCTGATGTATATATATATAAACTCCTGCTGTCATCCTGAGCGTTGTATTCAGCTAACATGCAACTGCTTAATCATGTGCACACATAGAAGAATGATGGAGGTAAATATCCATTTACATTATGGGATGTTTTAAGCAATGTTCCCATAAAGTCAAATATGAATGGAGGCTGTCATGATGTGCAAGAGAATGAGGTCATCCTGATCTTTGATAGCGATGGAAAGAGTTTCCCTCTCTCGATCGGCAGCACATTTAAAAAGAAGTGACATTATGGGGACAGGCGCCATTGAAAATGCGAATCATCTTTGAACATCTCATAACAAACAATGAGATCAGACAATGATCACGTTTTTGATCAGTGAGAATTCATCCAGCATTAATAAAGTCTCGCTGAATAAACAGATGCTTTTATAAATCATAGCGCGCACATACAGGAGCAGCGTGCGCCTCCTGGCACCTACAGACGTCATCATCAGCACATACTGTTAATGAAAAGCCCTGTCAGAGTTCAATTTTGCACAGCGGCAGACAAGAATATGATTTTCTCTGAAAGAAAATAAAAAGGTTAAATTGAGCCTTTTTATGACTTTCTTTGTTGCAGATTGAACACGGATCATTTGTGAACCCCACAGCGCTGACGGGTGCGGCCCTTCAGCTATATATGCAGGCACAGGCTACATGTGATTCAGTTTTGTCTCATTTCATCAAATCACATCGGAAAATACTTCAGAAGGTGCTACAGAAGATGTGATCTGTGCAGATTTAATCACCCTCCAAAGCTGTTTCTCTGGGAAGGGAAAGCAGGCCAGCCAACATATGGTGACTGGGTGAATGAAATCTATTATTCACAGAAGCATTGAATGACATTGCATTGATGGTCCAACACCTAATTGTCAAGCAGCATTGGTCAAAAAGAGTTTGCAATCTAAAAAGAAGCATGCAAAAGAAATAATATTTCAAAAAAGAGTTGCCTGCATGTACAGTAGCTACAGCCAAGAGCAAGGTCTCACAGTTAAAAATAGGTGCATTTTATTGAACTGCAGCAATGAAAAGTACTTGTATTAAAAAGGCTAGAATTGAAAAGAAATACACTATTAAAGCAGCCTTCATGTGTATGGAGCAGGTATGGATGCAATGAAGTGGTTCCTGCAGGATGCAGATAGTTCAGCAGGCATGAACATGAATGTTAGGTAAATATGTGATATTCAACTTTCATTTTACCTCTTTTCAAGGTCTGTGTTTGGAAAACAGACCTTGATCATTCGTGAGAAACATGTTGCTTGTTGTCGAGCTGCGGGGGCTCATTTAAATTTCAATTTGGCGAAGGGAGGAAGGCAGGAAGGAAGAAGAGCAGTGAAATGTGAGGTAGTGAAGGGCAAGTCAGCAACCAGTCCAATCACTCAGAGATGAGAGTCATTTGTATCAGTCTGAGGGTTACTTATTCAATTATTCTCTGGGAGCTTGTTTTCAAAGAGAACAAGGAAAGAGGGAGTGCATGAGAACCAGAAAAGAATGAATTGTTCTAAATTATTCATGGTGAATTACAGACTTGTTTGCAGCAGCTCATTACAGCCCGGGAATGTGTGGCAACCCTGCTGTGATTGAGCTGGCTATTTGGGGTTTTCACAGTCATTCGGTATTGTGTGAATTTATAACACACTCCTTCCTAAAGCAACACGCCCGGGTCCTCCAGAACCAAGATGGAGCCGGCAAAGGTATTACTTCTAACTTTAAAAATCAAAGAATTTTTAATACTGACCAATTACTCTCCAGCTGAATGCTTGCTTTGCTATGTATTCTTAGTATTTCCCAAATGTTTAATTTGCAAAGTGCTTTTAGTTGTCTCCAGAGTGTTAAACACCACACAGCCCCTTATCTCCCAAAATATCAGTAAAAAGATGCTAGATGTGACAGACAAGGGTGGATTCATTAAACAACAGGAATAATTAATGCATTTGACTTTGCTTCCTTCTTTGACTTTGAAAATCTGAATTACCAGCATTCAACTATTCTTTTTGATTAAAAATTGATAAATATACGATAGATATAGTGGTGTGATAATGAGTTGAAAAGTTGGCTATTATATAAAACCATGTTCCAGCTATATGTGTGTGTGTGTGTGTGTGTGTGTGTGTGTGTGTGTGTGTGTGTGTGTGTGTGTGTGTGTGTGTGTGTGTGTGTGAATAAATGTATATATATATGTGTGTGTGTATATATATATGTGTGTATGTATATATGTGTGTGCATATATATACACTGTATATATACTGTATATATACATACTGTATATTATATATATGTGTGTGTGTACTTATTGCAGCAAGTATGAAACTCCCATGTGTATATATATATGTATACCATATATATATATATATATATATATATATATATATATATATATATATATATATATATATATATATATATATATGCACACAGTATATATCCAATAACTCCAAGTGCAAACTGGAGTTATGCTCGGCTGTAAATTGTGATAACATTATAAGTCAAGCTGTAAAAGTAGATGACAGGTTCCATATTGTCAGTGTGGCTTGATGAGTGAGCAGATTGCAGACGTCTAAGATGGGGGAGAATATAATCTGTTGAATGGGACAAATCCACAAAATAAAACTCCCCCCCCCCCCCCCCCCAAGCTTGTGCTTTGTCTGCAAAAATGAGGATTTGCAGCATCTTCTCAGACTCCCAGGGCCACTGGTGAGCACAAGGACTCATTATTCACGTCAACATCTCTCACACACACAGGCACACTTGTCCAGCAGTACAGTTACGACCCTCTGTCATCTATTGCACTCTTCTCCTACCCGGTTCTTTACAGCTCCCTGAGAGTGTTTACAGGAGGTACAAGCAGATTTAATAGTCTGCATATTGAGGAGACTGGAAAGGAGGGGCATGAGGAGCCAGACAGTAGGTGGGCAAACTTGACATCGACACGCACTCAGCTCCTGACCTTTGGGAAAGAAAGCATAAAAAGACATTCCATTGAGCTCAGAGAAACAAGCCCTTTAACTGTATCAATAGAAGCTAACTTCCTTTTTTATCACTTGTTTCTTTTTCAGAACTAGTCCTTCTAATTCTGACCATTTATGACCATGGATAATAAATGATGAGGCTAGTGGGTCTCTCAAAAGCAGTTAGGAAACTAAGATGAGGTGTCAGTGTCAAAAAGTCCCTGCGAAGTCTTGCTGTTTCAGGCTCTCAGGAAAGCAGCAATACAAAGGTCAATTATTAGCAGAACAAAAAATAAAACGATGCAATATAAGACAGAAAAGACACTTAACTCCTATTAAATTCCTGCAGCTCAAGGAGGGAAACAAGAAGCCATAGAATGGCAAGGAAAACGTGTACTTATTGCAGCAAGTATGAAACTCCCAGGCGTGAGTTCGTGGGTGTGCGTGCGTATATATATATGTGAGATAAATTTAGCGTGCACAAGAGAAATATGTCTCACCCTGCTTGTCATGGCATGATGGAGCTCGCTGGGAACACACGCTGGCAGGAGTGTTTAATTTCTGTGCAATATTGAACTCTGACAGGGCTTTTCATTAACAGTATGTGCTGATATTGACGTCTGTAGGTGCCAGGAGGCGCACGCTGCTCCTGTATGTGCGCGCTATGATTTAGATTTAGGAACGGGAATATTTACAGGGACGCTCACACGGGAGCGATTCTCCACACAGCTGAAAGCCAAAAATGCAACCAGCTTATTCTCCTCCCTTCTCCTTTCAGCCCAAACAGCCTCTCGTTTCTGATAAAAGCTCAAACACATCAGTTTCTCCTGCTCGGGGCGGGAACCAGCGCGCTATTCAATGCCTTCAAAACCTCCTTTTGAGTGCAAGAGCCCGATCCATCCCTGACCATCCTGGGAAATTCACAGCACGCCGCTTATCCACAAACAAAAGTGCCAGGCAGAATGAACGGGGAGTGGTGATGCTTGCTGAAGCCGTTGAGAAGGCTCCTAGCTGAGCCCCAAATTGCTTCTCTCCTCTTTACGGTGCAGCCCTCTAACGTGCATGAAGCTGCACATCGATTTTCACCCACCTTGATGAAGCCTCTCTGCAACTACGCTGCTTTTTCTACTTTTCTGCTGAAGCACCGCCCGTGCCTGACATCATAACAGGTTGCGCTCTGACCTGCTGCCAATCACAAAAGCTTGTCCAGCGCCAACGAGCGGCCTTCCATGGAGGAGAAGTTGACGGACATCATTTCTGAGGCGGTTTGACCCCCCCACCCCCCAGCTCGCCGAACAGCTTGGTTTAATTCCTCTCTGCGTTTGTATGAAAGAGAACCAAAACCTCCTGCCTGCTCCAAAGGCTTTGAGAGAGTGTTGTACTCTAAATCCCTCATTCCCAGAGACAACTTAGTTCTGGCCAGTTATCTATTAGAGTCCACAGGCAGTGTCCTTGTCCAGCATGCTGCTTTCTAAGCCCTCCACTTGTGCTTGGTCACCTGCCAGAAAAACTCAGCAAACCCAAGAATGACGCTGGCCTATCATCTATTCCACCAGAGCTGCAGGATATATCAACATCATGAGGCTAGTTTTTTCAGTGCCATGAAAAAGGTGGTTTACATTTATTAAACGTAGGTATTTGGCAGTTGGACTTGCGGAGGCGAGTGGCTGATTTCTTGTTGCTTTCCATGTTTGGTTGTCCGGGCCTCTGGGAGAACACATCTGGTGTGTTGTATATGTTCTATAAGTGCCTGCCTAACATGTTTGAGCATGATAACAGAGCAACAGCATATCTGGAGGTCTGCCTGGGGGTGCCGAGGCTGCACAATTTAAACGGAGAGAAGCCAATTAGTAATTTCAGCAGGAGCTTTGTGACCAGACAGGGTGCAGAGGTCCCTGTTAAATTAAAATATAAATGCAGACTCGCCATAAGGGGGGCAGAGTGCTTGTAAATCACATCTCAGGGAATCAGACAGAATACAGAGTAGAAAGAAACACCGGATTTGTACAAACCTAAGGTTAGACAAATATGGGGTGAGTGCTCCTGCTGCAGATTCCTTCAAGGAATTGCTCTGATTTCCAATCATTTAGCTGCTGAGTGAATGAGCCTGAAATGGCTTCTACACACGTATACACTAATCATTTCAGACTTCACTAACTCTGCTCTGAACTATCCTCATAACCTCTCTGCCCTATTGAACTGTAACACGTTATTCTATTAAGTTCATGTTTCTCCCGCTCATCAATACCAGAAGAATTGTACGGTAAATCATGGACAGGGTCTCATCTTTCCATCTATTTAACTTGTGTATCTTTCATATTTCTATCTCGTACCTAAGACCACTTTTTCTGACCTGTTCTCCTGTGAAGAGATTCAATGTAGCTCCAGGGAGGCTGAATCTGCTCAGGGGTTGACATTTAATCCATGCCAATTTATCACTGCAGCAGCCCACCGCTGTGGACATGACGGGCTGGAATATTGCTTCCAAGAGGACTTCTGGAGCACAGACAGAGCAAATGGTAGGTGACAGGCGATAGGTGCTTCTTTTTTTTCTGGTCGTAAAAGAAAGTGTTTTATTTTTATGGGACAGTGAGATATTCACCAACAAACCAGTTCTTTAATAAGGAGAATCGTCGGTAGCTGTGTGGTAATATTCTCAGTTTTATATCAGAGGTTGTCAATGAAAGAGCAGAACTAGTCTGTGTTCACAAAGGGAAACCTGTCAGAGAGTTTTCCAGCATCACTCCGAGCCCTCTGGAGCATTGCCAGTGGTGGGATGTATTATTTTCTGTCGGTTTTTCCAAGCATTCTGATCAAACGCATCCCTCAACAGCAGGAACAAAGAGCAATTACAAGAGCTGTAGTATTTCCCCAATGTAAAGTCTTATTTAGGGTGATGTTGACGCTCCATCCGGGATGACATGAAGATGCCCTGAGAGAATACGAGATGATGAGAAGGTGATACTGCTTCATTCTGTTATGAATCCCAGGAGAACAATGGGAAACATTTATTTGAATATGGTCTGTCATATTTATGTGTGCAGCTGACGTAAATAAAGGTTCATTTATGATTGTGCTAGAACCAAGAATCCATGTACAGGGGAAGATTTGAGTTGTCAGAATGAGGAACAGCCTATATATTTACTCATATGAGCTTTTTTTTCTTATTTAAATGTTAATTATTGGCGATTTCAAGGGTAATGGAAACGTAACTTCTGTGCTGGCAATAAAAACACACAATGATAGAAATATAGACGTGATATTCTATAATATATATTTTCTGGCCCCCATCCTTTCCTCCTCTTCTGTCTTCTTCTCAGCCCTCCGGCCGCCTGCGCTCATTCCTGCAAAGACTTACAAAGAATCATCCATCACCAGTGCCACACTGTAACCTGGGGATAGGTTTCTCCTCCTCCTGCCCACTCATCAATCATCAGAGACCACTATGCATACTCAAGTAGGCTGGAGAGGGTGAAAAAGGCCAAACAATGCCATTCACTCAACCGTGTACGGAAGAATATCACCTCAGAAATGTCGCGGAAATGACAATATTAATGCCACTCCCTGAGTTGCATCTTTGTGATTTATTGACTACTGACCACATGGAGAATCCAAATAAATATATGAGCCAGAACAATAGGATAGCATCAATCTTGGAATGACTGGAAAAAGAGGGACAATATAGAGAAGCAGTAATCTCCCAGAAGCCACTTTCCTGACTTAATGATAATGAGGAGTCCAGAAACGACTGATAAAGAGAGCGAACTGAGGTAAGCAGGGCCCGTGGCGATGAAATGAAAGACCGACGAGCGTGTGCTGAGAGTATGGGAGGCATTAGCCATTCACACTACAAGAGAAGAGGAGTGTTGATGCAACCGAGGAGAAAGAGTGAATCGAGGAAGAGAAGCCACGCTGATGTTTTATAGATGGTTGACACCTACAGGAAAGCTGCAGCATGTCACTGACACCTACACAGAGAGGATACAGGCCGGCAGAGCCTTATTGTGGACCGTCGATAAGGCAGAGGCTGAGGCATGGAATCATGTCCTTTTGACACGGGCCCCCCACCCGCTGCATTTATCCTCCGCTCAAGAGGAGGTGGGGAGCAGAGAGCGGCGGCACACTCCCAATTAAAAGCTCTTAATTAATCAGTGCTATTTAAAGAGACTCGTTCTTCCCCGGTGGCAGAGAGCGTGCAGCCGTGCTGCTTTACCTTTGTTCAAAGTTGCCTCGTGGCTTTGCTGCTTTCACTCCATGAGTCAACAAACAGCTGCCACCGATCCAACACGCAGGGAAAAACTGCATCGGAACGACGGACTGTGCAATCTGGATCGCAATGAATCTGCTTTCTTTAGCAGCTAATGGAGCTGATGTTTCCAGGATGTTGATGAGATTCATGTCTTCGGCCAAGCGTATCAGCCATCTTTAGCAAGTACTGTGGACCCGTACGTAAAATGAATAATGACAGGAATAAAGGAGACGCTACTTGTCGATGCAGTGGCCCCACAACGGAAATAATAAAAAAGAAATCACGCAAACAATCCATCCATAAATCTGAAACATACAGTAAAGGCGGCAACGTTTCAGCTGTGAAAATAGGAATTTCGACCTCTTCGTTGGACTTCTGTGTTCATTTTTCTAAGATACATATATCTTGCAGCGGTCGCACGTTAGTAGTTTTTGCTGCTCCCGTCTGTAAAGTGGACTCGTTTTAAAAGTAAATGAGGAAACGTGAGGCAGAGAAAGAATGGGGTTAATTGGGCTCCTCTCACTGAACATTGACAGGTGGTTTTATTTTGCGATATTTCACAGACCACCACTCCGGGAGAATTCTCTTGTCATTGGACTACAGAAAGTGAGAGTGACCTTTAAGCTAGGCCTCTTCGTCCCTATTTTGTTTTCTTACACCGTTGCTCCCTTCAGTTTTGAAACAAATTATTTCAGCCAAACCCTCAAACCAAAAGGTAACATAAAAAGGTCAGTTCTGTGTAAAGAAGAATGGCAAATGCGTCTGAGCACAACTCTCTTCTTCCTTAATTGACGCCATCTGTTGCATTGGACATATTTTATGTCACGGCAGGTTAATCTGCTGTTAATCTTTGGAGTCGAATAAAACAAATAAGCGACAGTTTTTCCAAGTGATCAGAATTAGTTTCCTTTAATTTCAGGGAAAATGCATGTGCTGAGAGAGTTTTTGTAATTGAAGAACTTGTTTCTGATGATCTGCTGGTAGAACTCTGCTCCCTTCAAGCTGTTTGGACTCATCTAATGACAACAGAGTGGGCAGAACAAATCCAAATCCAGCAAAATGGCGGCAGGAAATGGTAACCAGGCAAAGTTGGTCTCAAGCTGAGCCACAAGACCACGAGGCAGCGATTATTTTGAGGGATATTTATTTAACAATCCACACTACAGTTGTGTGAACGGCCTTCCAGAGCCATTAAGGCCGGTCTGTGTGTGATGTCATGCTGCAGTGGAGGAGGTGTGGAGGTGATACACAACCCTTACATGCTATTTATTTCCAGCTTGTCCTTCTCATGTTGTGACTCACTGCCTGGGAATTAATAGCATCCCTGTGAATCCTGTACCTGTTTTCTATAACCTCTTTTTGTTTTTTTTCCCCCCCACAGCAACAGCGGAAAGCTCAAGTTTTTAAATCTTTAATCACCTGTGGTGCACTAGGTAGAGAAATAATTGCTTATTTGTGACAGCAGCCACCATCATTAAAGTGGTTAGAACAACAGTATGTATAATTTACAGATGGAGACTCACAATGTTGCCGAAAGCTGTATATTGTGACACCTTTATCCATATATTCAACCATAAGCAACTTTAGCGTCGCTTCCTGGAACTGTGGCATGTGCAGCATGAGACGGGTGAAAGCTGCCGTTAATCCACCAGCAGCTCTCAACACACTCCATCCCACGTACAGTAAGATTATCTCACTGATAACTAACTCGGATCTAAATCTCTTAGGAAGCCTGGACGCTGCATCACTCTGTCAGAGATTTGCAGGTCCCCGATGCTCTGATCCTCATCCTCACTAATTCAGGTTTGGATTTTTAAGCCACTGCTGTTTCTCAACCACTGCAGCTGCTCCAGGATCAGGTGGAACACTGGAGTTTTTACCGGCACACATGTAAACAGTGGCATTTGGGGTTGAAATAAGGCCCTTTTGTGGCTTCTTTGTGTTGCTGCATGTCGCTTTTCCATCCACTTTTCATTTTCGAGCTCACAGCAGTCGGTGCGTGCGTTTGAAGTTCGGATGCCTGAGTTACCACCCAGAAAGCACCTGCGTCATATGACATTGCTGCTCTATGTGATGAAGATCATCCCTTTAGTGTCGGCAGCAGAGCTGAAGGTGGCAGCGTCTGCTCATGGGATTTTGCAGGATTCAAAAGCTTTAATGAAAATTTGACCTTTAGTCAATCTTGACACCAAAGACTTTGCATGCAAATGGAGATCCGGCCTGTCCATCATCTGAGCAGTCAGTCAGTTCCACAGCCTCCCCGCTGCTGCAGGATCTTTCATCTGAGCGTCACTCACAGCTGTTGGTTTTAAAGCTCGGGTCCAGGCAATTTCGCATTGTCTATCGCTTTACTTGTGCAGTAATTTAGGTAAATATAAAAGTGGGGCAGATGCTAATTTGGGGTTATTTAATTAGTCATTATAAGCAGTATGGTTTGAAGCCTGTGCAATTTAATCAGGTATGCAAATGCATGGCCTATATTGGAAACATAATTATGCAGACAGAGAATGGCAGATGTTGCCATTTCCGCGATGGCGCAAAAGCGCCCCCTACTGCATCATGGCGGTATATGTTCAGGCCTTGATTATATTGAAAAGCGTGTTCTCTCGACAAAAATGAGTATTTTTTGTTTAAAGACCACACATTTCGGAATCTGTAAGGCATCCAGTAAAAAAGACATCCAGGATCGACAAATTTCAAACAATGTATTTAACATTTATTGTATAAGAAAAATGCAAAAATGGTATATACACAATGCTTTTAATCAGGAAGGCACCAAAGACACATGAGCCACAATAGAAAAAAAGACAGATGTGAATCATATGAGACTTTCAATCGACCTTTATATCCAACAATCTTTATTTGAATGGTTAAAAAGCTAATAAGACATCAGTGGTGTAGTGACAGCTATAATATATATTATCTATTACTTAAATAGTCTTTATGTAGCACATTTTACGTGTCTATTACTTTCTCCCTTTCGTGGCTACAGACTGTGCAAAGGGATAAGAAACAGCGTGAGAAACTCCTTAAAAACAAAAGCACTGATAAACTTGTACAAATCCTGTATTTATAGAACATTCCTTTTAATAAATTATTCTTAGTAACAGCCCGAAAATTGCACTATACAAAAACCAGCTACTGATGATGCGAATCTTTGAAAATGGACTTGATATGCTTGCGATTGTCTGATCTCTGGGGTGTCCGGTTGTTGGCTGCACCTTCGGCGTCGCAAAAGCCGCGGAAAACCAAAGGCAACGATTTCTCCACAGAAATCTCACTCGCTCTCCCCGAGAGGATGAGAAAAATCCAAACAGCAAAGTGGCGGTGCCAAAGATCTTCACAAGTGCTAATAAATCTGGTCACATACTTGAGATTCAGCAGAGGGGTGGACTGCTGAAGAGCCGAGCAGGTCTCTCCTGGTGAGGTACCGTCCTCCTGTGTATTACTGGCATTAACACTCAGGCTGAAGATGGCAGCAGCACTCATATTCCACTCATCTGCATTCCAAAAATGATGCTTAATGAGACAATACAATGAGGCCAAACCTTGTACCATAACGTTGCATGTGACATTTTATGAAAGTCAACAAAAAAGAGTTTGTGACACAATATCGAGCGTGCTGTTTATGCGGCAGATAAGTGGAACTACACCGTAGAGAACAGTGTCAGCACCATTCTTCTGAGGCACCTCTCTCATGAGAACTGAGAGCACCTTGTTTTTGGATCCCCTTCTGGGGAAGCCCATCGTGCTCCCCGTTGCTCGGTCCCACTGGAGGAACTACACAGTTTTAGGAATTGAAGGTTTCTTTTTCGCCCTCTCATTTGTTCAGAGAAATGGTGACATAAGATGTAGGTATGTAGCCCTCGTCCCCGTTGTTCCTGCGGACACGCGTCCAGCCATCTCCTTTGTCCTCTTCCACTACAGCCAGTACTTCCCCCTCCTGCATAGCGATGGTCCCTTCACTGGCACCTGTATGACAGAAACAAACAATATGGAAAACATACATTACATTATGAATACAAGCATCGGGAGACGTACATTTCCATCCAATGACATACCGGGAAAATTATACATGGCTGTGCATTTTCCAATGGGAGACGCTATTTCCTCGTCCTCAAAGTCATCGTCAAACTCTGCGTAGATGGCCTGGGAGGGATCGGGAGTGCTTTCATCCGAGTGCGCTCCATCAGGGCTGCAGACACAAACAGAGAAACTGTGTTTCCTGCGCAGAGCAGACATAAACAGGATTCTCTGGGCAGATCTGAGGGCTACCTGTGAATGTCATGTGCCCCGTTATTATTGAATGTGTGAGTTTTGTAGCGTAGCGTCTCCCCACGTCCGCCTGCCTCGGCCAGCCAGACCTGCAGCCGCAGAAAAATACATCACCATGCACTCAAGGCTCATTTGTCCAATTTATAGATTTACTTTAGGGCAGGTAGCATCAAGAGTGGGAGTGATTATCTTCGAGTATAAATGAAAAGTGAAGTGTAGTTTACCTCATACTTGCTGAGCTCTCCTCGAAGCCTTTCTATGTTTTGTGACGTCTGGCTGATTTGCGATGCCAGAGTAGCCGGGTCTCCCATTTGAGGATTTTTCTCATAAACATCTTTCATCTTCCCGAGGGCCTCGCTGAGTGAGAAAGTAACAAGCGAAGAAAGGGAAAGTGACTTTTAGTCGCATTTGGCTCCCTGCGGAGTAAACAGTTCAAACAGACGCGTTCATCTCGGCTGCATGAATATTACCCGACGCTCCCACATGTCAGAGCTGGTTATTAATACGCAGAGCAGACAAACATGCGCATGAAAACAAACCTCTGATCTACTTCCTTTTGCAATTCTTTGCAGATGTCATCCAGTTTCTGTTGTAACCTCTTCCTCCGCTGCTCTGGTGGAAGATGGGAGAAGTCCTCTGTCACAGTAGGCTGCAAGAGTGAACAATAGGTCTGGCTTAGCTTAAAACTGAGCAACAGCAATTTCCGTACGTAAAGAAGGGACAGACACCTGAAAAGAGTCATAGTTTCAACAATTAGCCAACCAAAGCCCAGTTCTGAATCTCCCATTTATATATTTGCTTCAAATGAAAGGAGAGCCGATAGAACAAGCAAATCTTAAGAAAACAACACCTGTGAAACAAAGATTTTTTTTTTAACATTATCAGTATTAAAGAGGTAATTTGATTATCTAAGAATTGGTGTGGGTGTTTCAAGTTGTCATTTGGTGTGCATGAGAATTTGACCACCAATTCACCACCCAAATTCCCCTTTTAGCTTACAATAACATCAGGGATGGAAAGAGTGTGAGAAAAGCACTGCAGAAATGACGGAAATCATTTTGAAATTCAATTTGGAAAGTGTTGCTACCACAGGTGTCGTCCCTTCCTCCACCACCAGGTGGCCACCTCTTCAATACATACAGTTAAACCTATAGGCTGGTTTTTCCTGTTTGATGATGAAACTCAAGCAGAGTGGTGTGATTAGGGAATTATAATCAGCATATAAAAAAGTGTAATGGAAAGGTGGCCATTTTTATATATCACCCAGGTGAGAGCCCCCTCCCCCACAACAGCTCTGTCTACATTACCAAGTTCCTCTCTGCAGTAAACTTCTGATGGAAGAAGAAATAGCATGTGTGAAAAAGCAGTCTTTTCTATGAAGATGCCACTAACGATTTAAACTATAAATCAGTGCTCCCTGTTCATTTAAAAAAAAAAAAAAAAAAAGCAAATATTTTAAGGATTTAGTCTTAGAGAAACTGTAACAGAGTGAGAAGTCTCCTGATGCCCAAAGGTCCTCTAGTAAACTCACCGATCTCCTGAGTGTCCGGAAGGAAGAGATTCTGGGTTTGACTGTCTTATTGATCTCCTTCAAACAGTACGACAAGGTGTCCCGGCCAAACTTGGGGGAAGGGGGTCCATTAGCGGGCGAGGGGGCGGGGGGTGTGGAAAATGGTGGGAGCGTAGAGGGAGAGAGCTTGGGTCACGGGGGGGGGGACCAAAGTACCAGCACCCGAGCATGAGGTATGCGGGCAGGAGTTGTTGTACGGGATGGGACGGAGAGAGAGGAGAGGGGGGAAAGAAAAAGGGGGCGACATAACACAAAACAGTGAAAAGGGAAAGAAAAAGACAGCATCAACACCTTTAAGCACACCAAAAAGCCAGGAAGACAACATCGGAGCACACCAAGCACATAAGCCCACACAGCATGACCACACACACACACACACACACACCTGGCACATGGCCCTACCTGAAAATAAGGCCCCTATTAAAGAGATAAGTGTGGGAAAAACCATGTTCACATATAAACTCTAAATTCATACATCGACAAAGTGGTTGTAACCACATCACTGCATGTGCACGTTTAGGGATTTTCACATGCACAGCCCTGGTGTGGTCTGGAAAAGGGTGATGACCTCTGCCACTAACAGTGACCGCCCAAAATACCCAGAGCTGGACGTACAGCTCAGTTTTTATGCGGACATCTATTAGGTAAGCACTACTTTTCATGAGCGTTATGGGATTCTAAGTACAGGCAAGCAGCGAAGAAAAAGGAGCATTTCAGGAGCCAGGCGCAGACCAAAAGCCCAGTCATGCCAGTAGCTTCAGCCTCCTATTCATACAGCTCCGGTCCTAATTGGGCGAGCATGACTGATGACACAGAGCTGTGTGCCACACACATAAACAGAGCTGAGGCAGTAAGACATGCAGACAGAGGAGAGGTGCTGAACAAGCAAACGCCGCAGGAAAGAGAGAAGGGATCATTTAGAGAAGGGGTAGTAGGAGGGCGGGGCACTGGCTTGTTAGTTGTTAGCTACACATGTCACTAGTTCGATTTTAGACTCAACATCAACAGTGCTCCTTTGAGAACAGGCTGTCAATCTCGAGTTGACACATGTCAGTGTTATCGTCCATTAATGTGAGGCTGGGCGTGATCCAGCTCTTCTGACCTGGCAAACTTGATGGCATCCCTGACTGCTGGCACAAAGATTTTATTGTGATGAGAGATGTGATGTTGGGCTCGGGGCAGTATAATGGAAGCAGTGTGTTTGTGGATGCCTGGAGAGGAAAACCCAATGTTGTTTGGGCCCCGTGCTGATGAAAGCACAAGCACAGCAGAATGCTGACGACCGGTTGACCTATTGGAAACCACACTGCAGAGAGAGGGAGGGAGTGTGGCCAAGGTTGATTCACACGCAGCCAGGACAGTCATGCAGAGGACCTGTTCTAGAAGTGCCGAGAGGAGGGCCATTTGTGTCTAATACAATAAAAGAGCTACATGCATTATCATGCTGAGCTGTAAAGGAAAGAATGTAGAGTATAAATGTGGAAATACGAGTGCAGCAGTTCCACTGAGTGCTACGACTTTTAGTTCAAAACTTTAACCTGTCAAACAAGAATTCACCCACCGCCTGCCTGAGGGCGTTTTGTGTCATCAGCCAGTCATTTAAATTGTTTTCTTGTGTATTAACACTTTCATTTCTTTTCAGATTAGGTGTGAGGTTACTTCAATCGACTGAATCAGCACAATGTCTCAACAGTGTCGTTTCCTACCTTACTCCTTTTGCTAAAAAGCCAGAAATTTTTGCTCCTGTTCTTTCCCAGAATGTCCATGGGGCCCTTCGGCGTGCCCAGGCTGCTGTCAGAGGAGGCTCGATTGATGCCCTGACTGTAGTCCTCAAACTCCAGATCGCCAGGACGGTCAAAGCCGGACTTGTTCTGCTCGATCACAACCATGGAGTCCTGTGGTTAAGGATAAAAGCAATCAGCCAACTTTTCATCCAACAGTTGCACAAAGCATCACGGCACTGTAAAGAGTATTTACAGACCAACTCACATTTCTCTCATTAACATTGGTGCCGGCTTTTGTAATGCCTTCCAGGCACTTGCCAATGATGGGCATCACTTGCTTCTCTGTTTCTGAGAACAGGATGTATCCTTTCGCCAACTTTTGCACTCGGCTCTCATCCAGAATCTGCATTTTCTGGTGAAGACACAAAAAAACTATTTGAACACCTCAATATGCCGCATGGAGCGTGCACGCGTTTGTCATTTAACAGGTTCAGCAAGCTTTAAAGCGCGAATGAAATATCTCAGTTCCACGGCTTGTTTACTTACGTTGAAAATTTGTGGCATATCATCGAAATAGAACTGGTTTTGCTCCTTGTTGAACTTCTGAAGCTGGGCTGCGTAGTCATTCTTACACTCCTCCGCTACGTGCGCCCTCATATGAGCCTGCTGTTTTGCCTGGAACCACACGCACGGCGCACAGTTTGACCCAATGCACCCGATGGCGTTCGATTTTAAGAAATTATTTATCCCTTCCCAACGGTTACTTTTTCAACATCTGCTTTTGTGGCATTGATGTCCTGATCCGTCTTCTCTGCGTACTGTGCCGCGCGCTCCGCTTCTCTCCATTCTCTTTCAAAGCGCTTTTTACTCTAGAGGGAGGGGGAAAACGCCATGTTTAGATCTTTCAACTGAATGAGGCCACTGGGTTAAAGCGGAGGTTTAACGTTTGTGAAAACGAACGCGCAGAACCATGTTTGCCGCATGACTTTTCCCCTCATTGAGACCAAATATGAATGGAATACATCAGTTTGACCTCCTCCTCCAAACTCACGCCGTCGAGTTGCTTGTAGGTGCTCTCCAAACTCTGCTGGGCCTTCTTGGCTTCCAGGAGATACTGCAGACAGTCATAAAAATAGAGCTTAGTTTGGGGGGGGGGGGGGGCTGGTGTCAGATGACAGAGAGTGTCAGCCACGTGCAGGGGCAGACGCAGAAGAAACAATAACACGCAAAAGTCACACGGCATCACCCGAAAACAAACAGCAGCGCGTCTGTTGGAGACATCACGTCTGCAGTGGGAATCCGCGCTGGGATTCGGGGTTTTGCGAAGCGGCGGGGGCCGCTGCCGCATTCCTTGCAGAGAAATGGAACACCGTCGTTCAGACCATAAATCTCTGGAGACACCAAGGCTTCCTTCCTGCCACAACGGTAAGATATCCACCTCTCCCCTCCTTTCTCAGTCTCCCGCTACACTAATTCCATCCCCCAGAAGCAGCTCACACAGCATTTGTACAGCTACAGCTGCAGAGTCGACTCATAAAAGTGTGAGAACTTGGAACACGAATCAATTATTTCTGGTGTAAAAATAAAATAGCTCCCAGAATTTTAATGGCAGGATGTGCTGTCCATTTTGCACAGATATGGATTAAATTTGTTGTGTCACATGGCCCCAGGAGGAATTCTTTCGATTTGATTTGTGAGCTTTTTTTTGCATAATTACTAAAACATATCACGCAGATGCAGCTGAAAGCTGAGGTCTGATTTCAGAAATATTGAGCATAACATCCGAGGCCTAAAAGGATCTTGGAAAATGTGGAGGGTACCAGCACCAATCAGGTACTTTTCTGGTGGGCTCCTGCGGTGGAAAACTGTCCCAGCTTGATCCTGGCTTGGTCATGAGCGCCAATCAAACCTGACAGTCTTAATGAATGTGGTGAAGCCACAAAAACATTCCACTGGCCTCAGGTGACCCAACAAGCTCACCGTCTTTCGCTCCTGCTTGAGCTCTTGTAGGTACTTAGTCAGATCGATGCAGATGCTCATCATCATATTCTCGGCAATCAGCTCCCGCTGACCCGCGTAGTCGTTCATTTCATTCAGGACGTCCAGAAAAGCCTGGTAGCTTGACAATCTACCATACAGAAGAGCAAAGGAAAGGGAGGAGAGAAGAGAGCGCAGTGATGGGAGCAGAGATAAGACAGAGCCAGATAAATAAAGGTTCCCAAAGAAGTCAACAGGAGGCCGAGTCCTAATGAGAAGCTCCTGACTTCCTTATTCCTGCTTCCTTCCAGGAGCAATTATCAGCATTCCCATGAAGCAGCAGCGGTAGCACTTGTGATCTATTCTTAGGCTGCAGCGGGATGCATTTGGCTTCTGTTCACATTAATTACATTTTACAAAGCAAAATTCTGGAGTTTCAGGCACAAGCGTGGGTATAATGACAAGAAAACAACCTACAAGTCCTCACCTGCACTCTGGCTCATCCTTGCTGCTCCGTTTGGGGTTATACTTCTTAGAAAGGTTCCTGTGAACAATGAACTTGCATTAATAACAACAGTGGACATGGACAGTGGTTGTAATAATAAATATTTACTTGAAAATGTAGGAGCTTGAAACAAAAAGAAACTGAACACTAAAATGTGCTTCCTCCTTTCACACTCCCTCCAGCCACATCCTATCTGTCATGTGCCAGTCTGCTCCTACTTCCTCTCCTCTCCAGCTATCTCAGCAACCCACCAGATGTGGGCCTGCAGAGTGGGAGTGGGAGCCATCATGGATGAAGAGGGTGAGCAGGCTGGAGCGAGCACACAGCAGCTGTGTGTTCTTCACAGACAAGTTCAATTCTGTCCCAAACTGATCACGAGACCGCACAGACATTTTAGAGAGAGCCACAGGCAGCCGTGCAAAGAGGAGCAGGCAGCCACGGTTGAGGATTTGGGTCAGGCATCAGAGGAAAATAAGTAAAATAACAATACTAATAATGGAGGCCTGCCTCAGTTGTTTGGCGTAGTTCTGTTCAATCTCCGTCCTCTCCTTCACAAACTTCACATACTTCTCCACCAGCTCCAGGCCGGATTGTGTATGCTTCTCGATGATGTCATACTGGTCCTGGAGAAAGCAGAACCACAGACAAATAAGGAAAAAAATTAAGTAACAGGAAATGGATCGTGCACTCCCCGCTAACGAGTGAAATGTTACTCTAAAGTCATCCAGAACGAAGGAAAATCAACTAAATATACCCATGTTGTTCCCCACGCTGGATTCCACAGATTCTCTCCACATATGCAATTAATCTTGCCAAGGGTCTTGTGAATTTCCAACTGCTTTTAAATTATAAGGCACCCTGTGCTATTCAGATGACACTGGGTGTGACGGAGGTCAAGGGCAGGAAAAGGAGGCGCTCTTCTCATTCACATCCTGCTGTCCTCCGTGCAGTGAAACGTATAGAATAGTCTTGTCTTGAGAATAATGAATTAAATTTCATTAGCTGTAGGTGTCCAACTCAGAGGTAGTGTGTTGTTTCTAGATACTCTTTTCCCTTATCTTAGAGGTTAATGACACCTTCAAGCTCAGACATGCCTGCAAAGACTGAGCAATGATATCTCAGCCATTCTTCTCCCACTCTACACTAAATTTCTCTTTTTTCTTATTATGGAAGGGTGTTTTGAAAGGGGATTCCTGACAAGTTGGGCCATGTTTGCCTCCACCTTCCCAATAAAACAAGAGGCTACAAACCCAAATGAATGAGACACCGTTTAGTCTAATGACAGAACACAGTTAAAGGCCAAGATGGAGGTTTGCAATCTACGACCACAATAACATGTGACTCTTAGCCATTAAATTAGGTGCCATTAATCACAGAAAAAAGACGGCCAATACAACCATGGTGCACACCTAGAAAGATGTTTGGACTTTTTTGGACTAAGTGGAAATCACAGTAGAGTTAAAATAATGCTAAAATAATCCAATGTCAGGACTGCGGGTTGATAGTGTTTGTTTTTCAATTCTCTTCAACCACATCAACATAAAACAACCCAGAAAAACTGCAATTATACAGGCCACAACTGGGGAGTCAGACCTAGCGTGTCTGACTCCCTCAGCTCCAGCGCCCATTTACTTATCACTTTACATCAGAGCGGCCGGCACCGAAAACACGGGTCAGGTCTTAATTATAGACCCATCAGGAGTAGCAGCGATGTGCACATCATGTTATTGACTGGCAATGAGGGCAGGAATGGAAGTATAACGGGTAAAGGGTGAAATGAAATCAGAGAGATGGATGGTGAAGATGTCAGACGTCGGCGGGCAGACTTTCGTGGGTGCTGTCTGGACAGAGAGGAGGTCCGTTCCAGGATTTCCAATTTGATACTAAACGCTGCTTTCTACAAGACTATAATCACGCTGTCTGACGGGCAGAGATCTGAATATCATTGTTCAATATTGAGCCAGGATTAGAAACATTTCCGCATACACACAGACTGCAGCTAAAGTAAACGTGGGTTTACTTCTTTTTTTTTTTTTTTAAAGAAAAATATCATTGAAAATGCATCAAAACATCTTAAAAAAAACATGATCACTATCTTGTCAACAGTGTTTCGCAGAGCATAAACCAAAACAGCAAAACAGCAAATGTTCTGCTATTGGAGGAAAAGAAAACTTTTTTTAACTGTAAGATGAAGATTCTGCAGTTCTGATTTTGTTTCCCATAAAACAGGAGGCAAAAGATGCTTTTATGACTGATTTAGGGCTAAACTATCCCTAAAGCCATTCCAAATCCAAAGGTCTGAATCTGCAGCCACCCAGTGATTCATTTATCATCAGAAAACTTCCAGTAATACCAGAACTGCATGCGGCATCAAGGGAATGCCAAATGTCTTCTAAAAAGGAGTCACCCGGAGAGTCACCGGCCTACGAGCTCGGCTGGATACTTCAACCCTGAGTCAGGCAATCTTTCAGAAAATGAGGGGCCTTGCCCGACCAGACTTGCCACAAAGCGCTTTTGGGAGTCGGTCTTTAGCACTTACTATCAAGGCTAATGCTCAGACACTGTTCTTGCACGGCCTTAAAATAGCCTATGGATTAACGACAGTCAGGGGACGGATGCCAGAGGACTGACTGGGCCCAAGGGATGGCTCTCTGACCAAGCAGTAACAAACCCAATTAGGTGTGAGGGGTTTGTCTGATGAGACAGGCAGAGGCAGAAAAATATACCCCAACTAAACTAAATAGATGCAATCATTAGTATTTAAGCTGGCGGCTTCACTGTTGAGCTTCTCTCAAGTCAAATTGCTCCATGAGCTGATCGGGAATGACTCCCATCCGGACGTTAAAAAAAAAAAAAAACTGGTTAATTCTGGGATGGATTCTGACTCATTCAAAGTAGGGCAAAACTAATTAGGATGTTGCACCAGCGTAGGATGAAAAGGGACAGAAAAAAAGAGGCCTGGGGGGAGAATGTGTAATGAGGTCACCACCTCGCTGTCCTCAACTTTGCATTACTCCGTTTACATATTCAGGTTCCTCCACAAGAGGCATGTTTGTTTGCAAATGTGCGGCCTGTGTACGGGCAGGGCCGTCGCCTAGGTAACGTATATTGTGGGATTTTTTTTTATGTTTGCGTGGAGATGGTGTGTTTAGACTGGATTGTGTCACTTCTGTGGTTTCTATCTTGTTTTGTAAACTAGGGAAATTGAAACAGGCACCATTTTCTAAAAATGACTGCACTAAACACACATGGCCTAAAAGATGGAACTTGTTTACGTCAACAAAAATGCGCGAGGCCTGAAAAAGTGTTAACATGGAGTCGGCGCAAATGGCAGCGTCTAATTTCATCTCTATGGGAGCAAGACTCCCAGTTTGTAAACAGCCAAACATCCCAGCGGGTACAGCCCGCCGCAGCGCGTTATTTGCCCCCGTTGACTGCAAAATAAAGAGATTCTTTTCAGCATCTCGTCGTCTTTGAACTCATGTTTGCAGAAAAGATCAGAAACACCGATTTGCACAGCGGGACCCCTTTGATTTACCTCCTGATGGACAGATTTTCGTGACAGTTTGCGCAAATCCCAAAACATAACTGGATCCAATCAAAAGACAATTACGCAGCTGCCGCGCAAAGCGCGACGCGACATGAGGCGCAACGGTGCGCCAGCTGAGCCGATCTTCGTTAAAAGTACGAGTCTCAAAAACACGCCTCGGTTCGCGAATGCACCGTTTAAGGTAGAAAAGCGTGCAGCTGTGCAGCCCCTGCTCGCTCCTTCAGACGTGGACTCCTGCCCAGCCTGAGCCACGGGCGCCATCGACAACGATCGTTTTATTTCCAACATCGTCGCCAAAGCCAAACGTGCGGTGGACTCACCCAAAGCTCCGTTCCCCAGTCCATGTTCAGCTTGTCGGCCAAGCTGTGCGACTATGCCGAATACAAAGAACTTCTCCAAAGTTATCCAGCAGCTCGGAGGAGGAGGAAGAGGGGGAGGAGGAGGAGGAGGGGGGCTCCTAAGTATAATCCCCAGTGGATAAATCAGTAACCGCCACACATCACAACCGCGTTTGGATTGGAAACTAACGCGAACTAGGATGGTGATAAACTGGTTATGAAGGATTGAGAGTATCTCGTGTAGTTTGAACGGGAACTTTTGGTGTGGAAGGAAAACGGGATAAAGTAGCTTTCACATCCGCGTCACTCCGAAATCCTAAACCTTAAAGGGGCCGCACGCAGAAACGTTGAGCGCAGGGGGCCACACTTTATCCCGAGTCCTCCTGGGCTCCAAGACACCCAACTGTTGTCAGCCAAGACTTATTTAATCATTAAACCGAGGCGGTGGCGGATCCCAGCAGACACGACTTCACCACAGCTGCGTTGGCAGCAGAAATGGCTGCAAAGCTTGTGACGCTCCTCAGTAATTTGCAACGTTTCACACCGTTCGTGAAAATGGGCTTTAACTGTCGTTTCTAGCATCCGCTTCTTCCCAGAAGATTCCCGTCAAACCAACTGTAACAGCAGAAGCTGGAGTACCAGCAAGCCTTTATTAGGTTAAATAACATCAGGTAACATTTTGTAGTAAAACAGTTCATATCTCATCCTGGAAAAATCTAAATTCAAAGTGGAATTAAATATCGAGTCTTTAAGATTATTCCTATCATACTTATTTTACAATTTCACGTAAAGCAAAACAACACTAGGCCTGCACTCCCTTGTGTTTGGTGGTTAAAGGGATGGACACATCAGAGCCATCTTTGGCCCTGTCAGCCACAAATCTGTACTCTCCGTGCTTTTTCTTGCACGTGCGATACAATAGGACGACAAGAAGGATTATGATGATTAACAATAACGGCAGCAGCCAGAGAACTTCCGGTGGGACTCGGCTGCTTTCACCTGGAATTACAGACAAGATGTAATTAAAAATTGATCTGCTACATTCACATCCTTCAGTGTCATCGCACAATCGTGACACCTTTCATGAGCAGTGTGACGGATCTTGTTACACGCCCGGCTTTACTCTTGGCGACGCAGACGTAAACACCGGCGTTGGTAGACGTGGCTCCTGTGATCCTGATGCTCTTCTGGCGCCCCCCAGTGACCATCGCATTGTCTGCAGGGGCATATTCCCAGGAGATCTCAGGGGGAGGGTTACCCTCAGCCGAACAATCAAGGTTGACATTCTCTCCTGGGTAAACCTCCTGGGTGTAACTTTCCAGGTTAAACACGGGGGCATCTGTAAATAAGATGTTTGATTAGGAAAGTCAACACACAGGTTTTTGTAGCCATTGCTAGACAACATACACAGAACGTTAAGATAGAGCCAATGACTCCTTGTGCCATGTTTGTTGGTTGCTGTAAGTGAGTAGTTTCCACTGTCATGTTTTGTCCACCGAGGCGGGGTTGGTATCACTGCTCCATCTTTTGTCCAGGTGATGATAGGAGGGGGGAGACCATCTGGTTCACACACACTCTGGACCTGAGCATCTTCTTTAATCTCATAGTGTTGGTTGCAGGTAAAGGAAGGGCTATCTGCAAAAGTAGAGACCAAATATTTTCAGAACACGATGCATGTGGTGCATGTGGAACGTATGGATTCATTATTTAATTGTAATAAGGCAAAACCCACATTCAACGGTGATGTAGACAGAGGTGCTGCTTTTGCCGAGACTGTTCACAACTTCAGCTGTGTACTCTCCTGAGCCAGTCCTGGTGAGAGGCACAGATGCACTGATCGCTGTCCCCCCATGGTACCACTGGACAGTGGGTGGAGGGTTCCCATCTACATGACAGGGCAACCTGTCTATCGTAATGTCACCCTCCACACCTCTGAAGTGGCCTGAACACCCTTGGATCCTTGGCTTATCTGCAGTCACACAGAAACAGAAATTAACCAGAAAATGTGGACCAGCGGTAAAACTGGAGCGACGGGTGAAATGATAAGAACCCACAGAGCACGACAGCAGTGTAAGCTGATGAGGTCACTGTAGGGACGAGCTCTGGTCCGTTGGGTCCGAGGTGCAGCTCAGCCGCACACCTGAACTCCACTCCATTGTCCTCTCTCACAGCAGTGTTTCTCAAGGTGGAGACGGCGCTGGCTGGAGTCCTACTGGTGTCATTAAACATTTGTGTGTGCACCATGTCATTGCCTCTGTACCACTTCACTCTGAGCGCCTGAAGAGGGGCCACGTTAGTGACATCACAGCTCAGGACCATCTCTGCTCCCTCCTGCGTCACACCAGCAGAGACTGACACAGAGTCTGGAGTCTCTGTAAGCAACGCAAGAGAAGAACATGCAACCCTATCTTACATGTATGAACTTAAACGTAAAAGGAATTTACACCCTTTCCTGTTTCCTATCATATTTTACAGAGTAATTTCCATTAGCAAGAACAGCTACTCCTGTTGCTCAGTACTCACTATAAACGATGACGTTTGGCATCTCAGAGCACTGATTTTGTTCCAGAGTCACAAAGCATTCAGCGTTTACATCCCACTCTTTGACTTCTTCCACAGCCCAGCTGACAGACAAAGGTTGTTCAACCTGCTTCTTTCCAAATGAGACAATGAAGTCGATCTCCTTAACGTTTGCAGCCGACGTGCTGCAGTTAATTGAAAGTGGATCTCCAAATCTCACCACCACCTCAGCAGGGGTCAGTATTACAGGACATGCTGCAATCAGTTTCAATGCATTAATATTCAATCACTGTCATTTTAAGTGTAAGAAAAGTGAAAAGTAAAGGGCAGGAAAAAAGATGAGCAGTACCAGATTGTGGCACTGCCTCAGGAGTGGTTATGGCTGCAGGGGGCACTGCTGGTCTTGGTTTAACCACCACAATGATGAATTCCTTTGTTGCACTGTGCAGATAATTGCTGGCTGTACATTGACATCTCATATTGTGTTCTATTTGGACAATGTAGAGATGATTTGTGGTCTCCTTCTCATGTGCACCATCACAGGTCCAGTTAAGGTGTGGTTGAGGGTGCCCCTCTGCATCACAGCTCAGTTCAACATTTGCTCCTACAGGAACAGAAATCTCCAACAAGTTTTCCTTGAAGGTGGGAGCATCTGAGGAGATGAACACAGACAGCATCATGCAAAACCCATCAAACACCTCAGCTGTAAACATGTCGTTGAGCATACTACTAAAGTTTGGGTTGCACGATGGATAGAAACAAGTTTGCAGGTATATTTACTTCCATGAGAGTGCCAATAAAACCAAAAATCATAAATTCTCATCTGCACAGTAACGATAAACCCACATTCAACGGTGATGTTGACAGAGGTGATGCTTTTGCCGAGACTGTTCACAACTTCAGCTGTGTACTCTCCTGAGCCAGTCCTGGTGAGAGGCACAGATGCACTGATCGCTGTCCCCCCATGGTACCACTGGACAGTGGGTGGAGGGTTCCCATCTACATGACAGGGCAACCTGTCTATCGTAATGTCACCCTCCACACCTCTGAAGTGGCCTGAACACCCTTGGATCCTTGGCTTATCTGCAGTCACACAGAAACAGAAATTAACCAGAAAATGTGGACCAGCGGTAAAACTGGAGCGACGGGTGAAATGATAAGAACCCACAGAGCACGACAGCAGTGTAAGCTGATGAGGTCACTGTAGGGACGAGCTCTGGTCCGTTGGGTCCGAGGTGCAGCTCAGCCGCACACCTGAACTCCACTCCATTGTCCTCTCTCATGACAGCGGTTCTGAAGGTGGAGACGGCGCTGGCTGGAGTCCTACTGGTGTCATTAAGCATTTGTGTGTGCACCATGTCATTGCCTCTGTACCACTTCACTCTGAGCGCCTGAAGAGGGGCCACGTTAGTGACATCACAGCTCAGGACCATCTCTGCTCCCTCCTGCGTCACACCAGCAGAGACTGACACAGAGTCTGGAGTCTCTGTAAGCAACGCAAGAGAAGAACATGCAACCCTATCTTACATGTATGAACTTAAACGTAAAAGGAATTTACGCCCTTTCCTGTTTCCTATCATATTTTACAGAGTAATTTCCATTAGCAAGAACAGCTACTCCTGTTGCTCAGTACTCACTATAAACGATGACGTTTGGCATCTTAAAGCACTGATTTTGTTCCAGAGTCACAAAGCATTCAGCGTTTACATCCCACTCTTTGACTTCTTCCACAGCCCAGCTGACAGACAAAGGTTGTTCAACCTGCTTCTTTCCAAATGAGACAATGAAGTCGATCTCCTTAACGTTTGCAGCCGACGTGCTGCAGTTAATTGAAAGTGGATCTCCAAATCTCACCACCACCTCAGCAGGGGTCAGTATTACAGGACATGCTGCAATCAGTTTCAATGCATTAATATTCAATCACTGTCATTTTAAGTGTAAGAAAAGTGAAAAGTAAAGGGCAGGAAAAAAGATGAGCAGTACCAGATTGTGGCACTGCCTCAGGAGTGGTTATGGCTGCAGGGGGCACTGCTGTGCTTGGTTTAACCACCACAATGATGAATTCCTTTGTTGCACTGTGCAGATAATTGCTGGCTGTACATTGACATCTCATATTGTGTTCTATTTGGACAATGTAGAGATGATTTGTGGTCTCCTTCTCATGTGCACCATCACAGGTCCAGTTAAGGTGTGGTTGAGGGTGCCCCTCTGCATCACAGCTCAGTTCAACATTTGCTCCTACAGGAACAGAAATCTCCAACAAGTTTTCCTTGAAGGTGGGAGCATCTGAGGAGATGAACACAGACAGCATCATGCAAAACCCATCAAACACCTCAGCTGTAAACATGTCGTTGAGCATACTACTAAAGTTTGGGTTGCACGATGGATAGAAACAAGTTTGCAGGTATATTTACTTCCATGAGAGTGCCAATAAAACCAAAAATCATAAATTCTCATCTGCACAGTAACGATAAACCCACATTCAACGGTGATGTTGACAGAGGTGATGCTTTTGCCGAGACTGTTCACAACTTCAGCTGTGTACTCTCCTGAGCCAGTCCTGGTGAGAGGCACAGATGCACTGATCGCTGTCCCCCCATGGTACCACTGGACAGTGGGTGGAGGGTTCCCATCTACATGACAGGGCAACCTGTCTATCGTAATGTCACCCTCCACACCTCTGAAGTGGCCTGAACACCCTTGGATCCTTGGCTTATCTGCAGTCACACAGAAACAGAAATTAACCAGAAAATGTGGACCAGCGGTAAAACTGGAGCGACGGGTGAAATGATAAGAACCCACAGAGCACGACAGCAGTGTAAGCTGATGAGGTCACTGTAGGGACGAGCTCTGGTCCGTTGGGTCCGAGGTGCAGCTCAGCCGCACACCTGAACTCCACTCCATTGTCCTCTCTCATGACAGCGGTTCTGAAGGTGGAGACGGCGCTGGCTGGAGTCCTACTGGTGTCATTAAGCATTTGTGTGTGCACCATGTCATTGCCTCTGTACCACTTCACTCTGAGCGCCTGAAGAGGGGCCACGTTAGTGACATCACAGCTCAGGACCATCTCTGCTCCCTCCTGCGTCACACCAGCAGAGACTGACACAGAGTCTGGAGTCTCTGTAAGCAACGCAAGAGAAGAACATGCAACCCTATCTTACATGTATGAACTTAAACGTAAAAGGAATTTACGCCCTTTCCTGTTTCCTATCATATTTTACAGAGTAATTTCCATTAGCAAGAACAGCTACTCCTGTTGCTCAGTACTCACTATAAACGATGACGTTTGGCATCTTAAAGCACTGATTTTGTTCCAGAGTCACAAAGCATTCAGCGTTTACATCCCACTCTTTGACTTCTTCCACAGCCCAGCTGACAGACAAAGGTTGTTCAACCTGCTTCTTTCCAAATGAGACAATGAAGTCGATCTCCTTAACGTTTGCAGCCGACGTGCTGCAGTTAATTGAAAGTGGATCTCCAAATCTCACCACCACCTCAGCAGGGGTCAGTATTACAGGACATGCTGCAATCAGTTTCAATGCATTAATATTCAATCACTGTCATTTTAAGTGTAAGAAAAGTGAAAAGTAAAGGGCAGGAAAAAAGATGAGCAGTACCAGATTGTGGCACTGCCTCAGGAGTGGTTATGGCTGCAGGGGGCACTGCTGTGCTTGGTTTAACCACCACAATGATGAATTCCTTTGTTGCACTGTGCAGATAATTGCTGGCTGTACATTGACATCTCATATTGTGTTCTATTTGGACAATGTAGAGATGATTTGTGGTCTCCTTCTCATGTGCACCATCACAGGTCCAGTTAAGGTGTGGTTGAGGGTGCCCCTCTGCATCACAGCTCAGTTCAACATTTGCTCCTACAGGAACAGAAATCTCCAACAAGTTTTCCTTGAAGGTGGGAGCATCTGAGGAGATGAACACAGACAGCATCATGCAAAACCCATCAAACACCTCAGCTGTAAACATGTCGTTGAGCATACTACTAAAGTTTGGGTTGCACGATGGATAGAAACAAGTTTGCAGGTATATTTACTTCCATGAGAGTGCCAATAAAACCAAAAATCATAAATTCTCATCTGCACAGTAACGATAAACCCACATTCAACGGTGATGTTGACAGAGGTGATGCTTTTGCCGAGACTGTTCACAACTTCAGCTGTGTACTCTCCTGAGCCAGTCCTGGTGAGAGGCACAGATGCACTGATCGCTGTCCCCCCATGGTACCACTGGACAGTGGGTGGAGGGTTCCCATCTACATGACAGGGCAACCTGTCTATCGTAATGTCACCCTCCACACCTCTGAAGTGGCCTGAACACCCTTGGATCCTTGGCTTATCTGCAGTCACACAGAAACAGAAATTAACCAGAAAATGTGGACCAGCGGTAAAACTGGAGCGACGGGTGAAATGATAAGAACCCACAGAGCACGACAGCAGTGTAAGCTGATGAGGTCACTGTAGGGACGAGCTCTGGTCCGTTGGGTCCGAGGTGCAGCTCAGCCGCACACCTGAACTCCACTCCATTGTCCTCTCTCATGACAGCGGTTCTGAAGGTGGAGACGGCGCTGGCTGGAGTCCTACTGGTGTCATTAAGCATTTGTGTGTGCACCATGTCATTGCCTCTGTACCACTTCACTCTGAGCGCCTGAAGAGGGGCCACGTTAGTGACATCACAGCTCAGGACCATCTCTGCTCCCTCCTGCGTCACATCAGCAGAGACTGACACAGAGTCTGGAGTCTCTGTAAGCAACGCAAGAGAAGAACATGCAACCCTATCTTACATGTATGAACTTAAATGTAAAAGGAATTTCCACTCTTTCCTGTTTCCTATCATATTTTACAGAGTAATTTCCATTAGCAAGAACAGCTACTCCTGTTGCTCAGTACTCACTATAAACGATGACGTTTGGCATCTCAGAGCACTGATTTTGTCCCAGAGTCACAAAGCATTCAGCGTTTACATCCCACTCTTTGACTTCTTCCACAGCCCAGCTGACAGACAAAGGTTGTTCAACCTGCTTCTTTCCAAATGAGACAATGAAGTCGATCTCCTCAACGTTTGCAGCCGACGTGCTGCAGTTAATTGAAAGTGGATCTCCAAATCTCACCACCACCTCAGCAGGGGTCAGTATTACAGGACATGCTGCAATCAGTTTCAATGCATTAATATTCAATCACTGTCATTTTAAGTGTAAGAAAAGTGAAAAGTAAAGGGCAGGAAAAAAGATGAGCAGTACCAGATTGTGGCACTGCCTCAGGAGTGGTTATGGCTGCAGGGGGCACTGCTGGTCTTGGTTCAACCACCACAATGATGAATTCCTTTGTTGCACTGTGCAGATAATTGCTGGCTGTACATTGACATCTCATATTGTGTTCTATTTGGACAATGTAGAGATGATTTGTGGTCTCCTTCTCATGTGCACCATCACAGGTCCAGTTAAGTTTTGGTTGAGGGTGCCCCTCTGCATCACAGCTCAGTTCAACATTTGCTCCTACAGGAACAGAAATCTCCAACAAGTTTTCCTTGAAGGTGGGAGCATCTGAGGAGATGAACACAGACAGCATCATGCAAAACCCATCAAACACCTCAGCTGTAAACATGTCGTTGAGCATACTACTAAAGTTTGGGTTGCACGATGGATAGAAACAAGTTTGCAGGTATATTTACTTCCATGAGAGTGCCAATAAAACCAAAAATCATAAATTCTCATCTGCACAGTAACGATAAACCCACATTCAACGGTGATGTTGACAGAGGTGCTGCTTTTGCCGAGACTGTTCACAACTTCAGCTGTGTACTCTCCTGAGCCAGTCCTGGTGAGAGGCACAGATGCACTGATCGCTGTCCCCCCATGGTACCACTGGACAGTGGGTGGAGGGTTCCCATCTACATGACAGGGCAACCTGTCTATCGTAATGTCACCCTCCACACCTCTGAAGTGGCCTGAACACCCTTGGATCCTTGGCTTATCTGCAGTCACACAGAAACAGAAATTAACCAGAAAATGTGGACCAGCGGTAAAACTGGAGCGACGGGTGAAATGATAAGAACCCACAGAGCACGACAGCAGTGTAAGCTGATGAGGTCACTGTAGGGACGAGCTCTGGTCCGTTGGGTCCGAGGTGCAGCTCAGCCGCACACCTGAACTCCACTCCATTGTCCTCTCTCACGACAGTGGTTCTCAAGGTGGAGATGACGCTGGCTGGAGTCCTACTGGTGTCATTAAGCATTTGTGTGTGCACCGTGTCATTGCCTCTGTACCACTTCACTCTGAGCGCCTGAAGAGGGGCCACGTTAGTGACATCACAGCTCAGGACCATCACTGCTCCCTCCTGCGTCACATCAGCAGAGACTGACACAGAGTCTGGAGTCTCTGTAAGCAACGCAAGAGAAGAACATGCAACCCTATCTTACATGTATGAACTTAAATGTAAAAGGAATTTACGCCCTTTCCTGTTTTCTATCATATATTTTACAGAATAATTTCCATTAGCAAGAACAGCTACTCCTGACAGAGTCTGGAGTCTCTGCAAGCAATGTTAATTATTATGGAACAGGGACCATGATTTGAAGTGACACTTACTGTACACAACAATATTAACTTCATTGCTGCATTGAAAAGAGTCATTCAGCTGAATGACACACTCAGCTTTCATATCCCACTTTGTCCCAGGAACTTCGACATAACTAAGCTCCTCTTCCATTCCAATTTTCCAAAACACATCCAGGTCATCCTCAGAAGTGCTGGTGCAGTTTAAAACTACAGTTTCTCCATATTCTACTACAACCTCAGGATCCAGGTTGATGAGGCCAGGAGAACAGCTTTTATCTGCCTCTGTGGAGAGATTAACAGGGGCATTTAATGTTCTGCAACAATTCAGTAAATCTAAATGCATCAATGATCATAAATGAGCAAAGGGATGGGGTGACTGCCTATTTCATTTGAACGCTTGGCCCAGTTTACACAATTCAACTGTCACAACGTACAGAGGAAGTATTTACCAGTCCTCTACTGCATGAATTCTCAAATATGGGTCATGAAATTTAACATGACAAATTTACTTGGAAATATACATTTCTCAACTCTTGTGTTCTTTTTTCTATTTTTTGGCAGTTTTATGTCTGCACTTAAGAAAGTGTAATATTGGAAATATTTGAAGTTTATATTCACTCACCACATTGTAAAAACATGAGTATGAGAAAGCCCAGCATCCTCCTGAGATGGGACATGTTGGACCAGCAGGTAGGATGATGGAACTGGAACATCCAGATGCTCTTCAGACTCAGAAGAACAAGCAAACGCTCTGAATCCAGTAGCTGATGATTACTCATTTTGGGCAGAACCTGATGAAAGTGTGCAACGCCCTAGTTTACAGGAAACTGGTCATGAAATGAAACCCTGACAACATAACCACAGAGTATCCGGGTCCCTTTCTAGGGGTTAACTGTTGTTTTTATAAGTATTTGATAAGAGAATACAAGTGTGATAGATTTTTATTGATAAGTACAAATTGCAAAACATCCAAAAAAAACACATTATCTGCACTTTATTTCTAACTGCATTTCTTTCAAATATGTCCATCAGTCTTCCATGTCATGTGGGTTTTATCATCATGGAAACTCGTTTGAGGGAGTAAGACCCCCCGTGGAACTCGGCCCAGTACACCCCATCCTGGTACCGGCTTCGATAGTGGCCTCCCCGATACCACACGCCGTTCAGGTTGGAATGGGCACACATGTGGTACCACCAACCCCCTTTTTGGTAATGAGCACAGTTACCTGCTGACAAATTGAGAACAGTTAACAGCCAAAGCTCGGCTGCCAACAGAGCGACAGCAACAAGGCGGGGGGGACAGACCTGTGTAGCTGTCCTTGTCTCGATCCAGAGTGGTGAAAGCCTTGTTGTTGTGCCACGACAGTGAGTCCCCTGCGTTGCCGCTGTACTGGCCCAAACGCAGTCGGTACCAGTCACTCTCTGGTTCCAGGCTGAAGCTGTCATATTCGGCAAATACCTGTCGACCCTGCCAGTCCTCCAGCACCACCCTCAGTTTATACTGGGCCTGTTTGGTTATCCAGTAGAGGTGTTCCAGGCCAAGCCAGTATTCTCCATCCAGGTTCCCAAAGC
The DNA here is from genome assembly GCF_901000725.2 of Takifugu rubripes. NCBI lineage: Eukaryota > Metazoa > Chordata > Actinopteri > Tetraodontiformes > Tetraodontidae > Takifugu > Takifugu rubripes. The sequence continues at coordinate 10,283,043 of NC_042289.1, forward strand.
CGAGCTGGAATTGACCCACATGTTTATGTCGGGGATTTTTTGGAGGATGCTGGTACAACTTTTTGTACGTTTTGTGGGGTTTTTTTCAGGCATGTATGCGGTCACCTTGTACTGCTCCCAGGTCCTGAAAAAGTTGACCGAGCCGTCCTGTCTCTTCTGGATAACCGTCCAGCCTCCCTGAGCGCGACTCTGTTCACACCACGCCTGCAGGAGGCGGTTGGTTCCCTGCGGACGCAGCAGGTAGATCCCACTGGTGTTTTCCCCAGAGTCCAACACGTGCTGGCAGTCGTGCCACGGCCCTGGGGAGGGAGAAACACATACATGCAGCCGAGTCAGGCGTCGTTGGAGGAGTATGCTCAAATACAAAACTTACAAAACGATAAGACAGATGTTGGGAAGCGCCTGGAAATGCACAGAAGAAAATCCCCCGTGCGCACTGTGATGGTGTTTGTTGCTCGTCCCTGATGATCGTGTTTGTTGCTCGTCCCTGATGACATACCGCCACCCTCATACACCCTCACACAAACACTATATTTTGTTTTAGGAAGCGACGAGTCACTCGCCGTGTTGAAATGGCAGCGCGAATCCTCTAGTTTGTCCTTGTGGACATTCCACTGCTGCGGCTGTACATTATCGGAGGCTTGTTTACATTAAGAGCTGCTGCTGGCTGCTTCTGACACTGTTTAGACATTCTCAGGGAGACAAGCTCCCTACCAGGCAGGTCACCAACTCCAGCAATCTCTGCTAATCTAAACAACTAAATAACTTAGAAGATTGATGCATGAATACAGCGCACTAGCACACACATACATGCACACACACACACACACACACACACACATAGACATGCTTGAGATGTTTTACCTGGGGCCTTTGTGGCAGGGAAACTAATGAAAGGAGGGTCTGTCAGAGTGCTGGCTGCAGTGGTGGTGATGTCAGGAGTGTTTTTTTCTTGCAGGGAAGAAGAAGCACTTTGGTCCCTTTGAACGTCGTTAGTCATTTCGATACCTTCAGAGCTGTAATTAGGATGCACGTTTGAGTGGCTTTTTGGTGGTTCAGTCGGCACCTGTCAGCACAGAGGCAACATTCTTAGTCTCTGAGCGACATCCCAGAAGAGATCTGCAACAGGCATGTTCCCTACCAGGGAGGACTGGGAGGAGTCCCCGCACTTGCACTGCTTTTCCAAGCGAGCGATAAACTGATTCTGGGAGGTCATAATGGAGGTGAGGACTCCATATTTCTTCTCCAGCTCCCTGTAGTTACTGGACACCTGCAGGGCCTGAACGCACACGCTTTGATAAAGACGCTGCAATATCGGCAAGAAATGTAAAAGGTGTGTTCACCTGTGTTGTGGCATTGAGGAGCAGGTTCTCAACCCGCCTCAGCTCCAGAGCTTGGTCCTTCTTGTGAATGACTTCATGCAGCAGCTGTGCATAGAGCTGGGCAATGCGCGAATTCATGCTGCTGCTTTCTTTGCGCAGAGCTCTCACCTCCATTGCGAGCGACCCCTCCTGCTGCAGTTGGCCCCTGAGGTGCTCCAGCTCTTCCTGCTGCCGCGCGAGTTCTGTCCGCAGCGCAGCCACCTCTGACCGGTTGGCTGCGACAGACTGGGTGTTCAAACACAGCGCGCCTGTCAGTTTCCGCTGCGGGACGATGAAGGTGTAGGAGCAGCGGCCCGCTTTTGTGTCCACGGGTCGCGAAGAACGTTTCTGAGCGTTGTCGCCAGGAGTCCCCCCGGACGCTGCTACGCCCACACAGAGCGTTAAGAGAAGAACCAAGCCCAGAGTGAGGGTTGTCTCCATGACCCTATGTCAGGGCACCCTGAGAGGATCAGTTCAAAAAAGAAAAAGCCTTGAATTTGAGTTAGAGATCAAGATCTATAAAATATAATGTGCCTGTAAAAACTGAAATACACCATGTCAGAAGTAACATACAGCATAGGTATACTATAAATCCTGGATAAATTGCATTATTACATGTTTCTCAGTAGAATCAAGTGCGAATTTGTTAAACTCTGGGATAAACTACACCTTCAATATTTCAGTATTCAGTGTATGCTTGAAAATGCACTAATTTCTCTATGGTGCAGCTTTAATCTATAGCAAATTAAGTTGTCATCTATCTACACAACAAATGTTTGGAGGCTAAGCATGTGTGTCAGACATTAAAGTGCAAAAAAAATGGAAATTCTGAAGTTCTGGAAACATGCTTCACGAAGAATCATTCAAAGTTGTGTCAGTCAGAATTTTTACAAAAGAAGGTTGAAAAGTTTCTTTATGGTTTTTGGGTGTTTGCCAGATGTCTCCAAGTTTCCTCTAGAATGGTATTTATCAGCGGGTCAACGGCAAAGGGGACAACAGTCAACATCAAGTAGCCAGAATCAACATGTGACCATCTGACAGTCAACAGAGAAGCAGCCTTCACAACCAGCCACAGCAACTACAGTTGACTCCATAAACACACACAGCCGAAGAAGTCAATATTGACCTCTGACACTGTATCCCTACAATATGCTGCCAAAAAAGACACCTAAACCATAAACTATTTGTTTCTGAGTGGGTCAACATTCTATCTTAATAAGGTCACTGTTAATCTTCCCAAGTGATGCATTTCTTTCCTGCCGGCTGCTGTCAGACTGCACAATAAACATAACGCCCGCTAACACAATCTGAATATTATATATTCTGATATGTATATTGTATTCACCCTCTGTACCTGTACAGGTATACAGAGGCCGAGTATCCATTTATCAGGATTATTGTAAATATACATCCTCCTTGTATATTCCAAATCCTATTCTATTCGATTTTATCTTATTTTTCTCTGCGTGCTCTTGCTGTTGTTGCACTGTAAATTTCCCCGTGTGGGACAATAAAGGACCTGAATCTGAATCTGAATCTGAATTTAGGAACTCACCAGCAGCTGTAAAATGTGGTTTCTAAGGTTTTGGATGTGCTGCAGCTTCCAGGACACTGATCAGAAAAGGAAAAGGAATGCAATAAAAGAAAAGGTTACATTTTCCACCAAAAACGGATGCTCCTTCCTACAAATGCCTTAATGGAGTGAAGAGGTCAGCAGCTACATCTTCTCTCTGAACGTCCAGTGTCAGGATTCCCAAAAAAGGAGAAGCCTAATTAGAAGCCACCCAAATGATGCCGCCTCCTTAGTTGTGGGGTAACTCGACGCTGGAATCTGGGGTCGTCTCCTCCCTCCACCATGCTGTCCGTCCACACGCTCTGTCATGTAACGAGCTGGACAAGGGTGGAATTCAAGCACTGATTTCATTTGAACTCTCTCTGAATGCTTTAATTATTTTTGTGATTAATTGAGTCAGATAAACTCCATAAGCTTTTATCAAAGAATTACACAACATCTTCTTAGACCAACATTTTACTTTTAATCATTAGGTGTTCTGGCAGGATTTTATAGATATATAGAGATATATAGAGAGATATTATAGATAGATATTATTGATCTATCTTCAAAAATAATTCATGACTTTAGAACCAGCTTACATGTGGAACGAAAGATCAACAAGGAAGTACAATCTTTACATGAGAATTGGAATTGAAAGTTATGGGCCTGGTGGTTACACCCAGGAACATGAGGTTTGCGATATGAATGTCAGCAGAACTTTCTAAATTACTTTCTAAATTGCTCTTCCTCTGTGATATATCCCAGTAGTTGTTACAAAACCTCACAAGAAGAGTACAGTAGATGTTCACAGACTCTTTTCTTTGTGGTTTCGCAAAGCTTCCTCCTCTTCTCTATAAAAAACAGTGTTGTATGTGTTGTTTTTGGTGTATGCACACCAAAAACAACACATACAACACTTCCTCAGTGCTGCTTGGAACCATGTGAACAAAGTGATCAACCGTGAGATGGCTCGTGCCCATGGTATTTGCCCTGTGCTTGCAAATACCGCATTTTATAATTTAATAATCATACTTCAATAAAAAGAAAATTAGATTTTCAAAATTCAGCTGCCAACAGACTTAGTGGTTTTGCTTTTTCCTGCCACTTCAACTATTGGAAAATAATGTCTCAACACATGTCTTGTGTTATAGCCTGTGTTGATATACACTTATTATTGATATACACAGCAATTGTGTTGATCTGTGATCACTAATTGAAAGACCTATTTTAACTCGGTTGGAGTTGTGTCCTACTAGAAAGTCGTGTGTAATTTCCTTCTAGTGTTTTATTTTGACAACGCTTGTCTAAACTGATACATCCGTTATTTCACACGCCGGCAAGATTTTGTTGTCATTTATCAATTTAACCACTAGAGGGCAACGAATACATGAAATTATGAAAAGACCAAACTTATCTTAAAAATAACTAAAATTCTACTTACAACTGCACCAGTACAAAACCCTGTACTTTTATTTATTTATTAACATGAATGATTGTTTTTAAATCCACAATGATCTCAACAATGAAAAACCCATGTAACAGACGTCAATTTGTGTCAGTTTTGCCGGGAACGATTTTCTGGCTTAGGAACAACACGGAAAGATTAGTGTGTGACGCCCTCATTAGAACCATGTGGAGGGTGTCTGGTTGACTGCGTAGCTGAATTATGTGAACTGTATACGACTACTCTTTTAAATATAAAGAATCGGTAACATTTGATCGACATTTCACGGTGTGAAATAAGCGTTTTGAGAGTTTTCTGCTCTGTTTTCGATTGAGCATGAAGTCAAAGGTAAGTAGCGGCCTCTGCCTCAGTTTAGCCACGTTTGAGAGGTATCCCAGACACTGTACTAGTTTTTAACCAAAAAGAGAAACGCATCGTAATCTGTTTGTCGTGTAAAAGGGGAAATGTGGCGCATTGCATGTCTTGTTAACATAGATTGCTTTAATATTCATCACATTGGTTTCACCCGTTTAAAATATTACGTAATTGCTAAGAGGCATTTTTGTGGATGTCTTATCCGTAGACCAAGAGCCAGAAAAAAGCCCGAGCAGCAGCCAACCATGTGGCGCAGGAGGCTTACAGTTCCGTGCCGCACTCGTTTGTGTTTCATCGGGGTCAGATTGGGAAAAACGTGGGTCAGCTCATTCTGGACGTGCGGAAAGTAATGGAGCCTTACACGGCAGAGTCTCTTAAGGTTCGTATACGCATAGAACCAGCTAAATAGGGGCCAAATCATAGAACAGGTAAATGGTTTCGCTTGGATGATGACCACTTTTTGACGTGACAATTCTGTGATGTCTTCAAAGTAAACGCACTGATGAGCCTCCATATTGAAGCCACATTGTTAATTTCTGATGTTTTTTCCTCTTCCATCCTCACCATACCTATACCGTCCTGTTTTAATGTGCCAGGTTAGGAGAAAGAACGTGCTGAAAGATTTCGTGGCTGTTGCTGGACCTCTAGGAGTGACGCATTTCATGATCTTCAACAAAACTCCCAGCAGTGTAAATATGGTAAGCCCTGGTTGGTACTGGACATCTGTCATCCAGTCAACTGATTGTCTATTTGTTAACACTTTTCATGTACTTTTAGAGGGTTGCTCGACTTCCCAAAGGCCCAATGCTTCACTTCAGAGTGCTGAAGGTAGGCGCATGATTAAGAGAAAAACAAATATTGTGGGCTCAGATGCTAAGATGCTCACATTTGATTGATGATGTTTTCAAAGTAAATTCACGAGGTGCCCAAACTGCCATCCTGAATCATCTACTGGCCCTTCTCAGTTTCCTAATGACTGGATTTTTCGCAGTATTCCCTCATCAAAGATGTGGTGTCGTCTCTGAAGAAACACCGGATGCACGACCAGCAGTTCACACATCATCCCCTTCTCGTCCTTAACAACTTTGGCTCGGATGGCATGCAGGTCAAACTCATGGCCACCATGTTTCAGCACATGTTTCCTTCCATTAATGTGCACAAGGTGGGTTCCTTTATTTCAACCTGCTACACTTTGGTTGACTCAAGATTTAAAGCCTCGTTGGCATGATGACAGTATAGTCTTCTGAGGTGACCTCTGAAGAGTTGTTAAAAGTAAACGCTTTCTGAATTTTAAATCTTGAGTGGAGTGGAAGTTTATAGGTTTAACCCTCCTCCTGGAAAGGAAAATAAGGGTGTTTTTGTTTTTCAGGTAAACCTCAACAATATCAAGAGGTGTGTGCTGCTGAATTACAACACAGAGACCAAGGAAATTGAGTTTCGACATTAGTAAGTTTGGAAAAAGAAAAAAAAAGCTTTTGCGCGCTTGTTTCTGGTGCTTTATTTTTTGATCATGACAGTTTGGCAGCACTGCCCCGTTTATCTTTAAATCATTCGTTAGAGATTTCTGGAGTCTACGTGCATCTCCAAATGCTTGCAGATCCTCCCCTTTCTGCTCAACAAAACATACTTGAGTTTTTTTCCTGGGGCTTTAGTTTAGTTTTAAATCTCTTTTTATATCATGCTGAGACCAGCGTATTCTGATATTCTGCTAAATACTAAGTTCATTTATTTTTTCTATTAATATTAATATTAATATTGCAGCGGCATCAGATCTGTTCATGGTCACAGTTTGGGCTCAGATGATGACATCTTGTAAATTGACTGTTCAGTGATGTTTTCAAAGTAAACGCACTGATGAGCCTGGTTGTGACCGCTAGAATTCTTTGCTGTGCTGATAAGACACAACTCTGACACACATTATCACGTCCCTAACCTGCAGCAGCCTGAAGGTCGTCCCCGTGGGCATGAGCCGCGGCGTGAAGAAGCTGATGCAGGAGAAATTCCCCAACATGAGCAAGTTTGAGGACATCAGCGAGCTGCTGATGAAGTATGGTCCTCAGAAGTGAGTTTTAATGGGCGCATTTCTCTTTCTGTGAATGTAAAATCGTCGTCGTCTCCCAGGGGGGCGAACCTTTCAGAGAGTGAAGCAGAACAAGATGGCGAGCACAACATAACGGAGCTTCCCCAGGCCTACTCTGGCAGGGGAAACATGGCGTCACAACAGAGCGCCGTCCGCCTGACTGAGGTGAGCGAGCGGAGGGAAGGTTTAAAAACAGCCCTCTGCTTTTTAAACCCCGTCTGAGGTTTTTACACTGTGCTCTGTAGATTGGTCCTCGCATGACTCTGCAGCTGACAAAGATAGAGGAAGGCATGGGAGAAGGGAACGTCCTCTATCACTCCATGAGTGAGTACTAGTGAGGCCAGTGCTTTTCTCTCTGCTCTGCTCGGGTGTACAAGATGAAAATGCATTTATGAATTCAATGATTATTTCTAAAAAGTAAACGCTTACTGATGCACCCTGTGATTTAATATTTCTATTACAGAGAGATGAAGATGCTCTTTTAATGTCTTCTTGTTATAATCCATATTACCTAGTCTCCAAGTCGGAGGAGGAAATCCAGGAACTCCTAAACAGGAAAGAAGTCCAGCTTAAAGAAAAAGAGGAGCGGCGCAAGCACCAGGAGCAAAATGTCACTAAGAAGAAAGAGAAGCTAGAGGAAAACAAGTAATTTTTGTTCTGGTGAAATGATCCTTCCACCAGCTTTGGATTGGAGTTTAAAGTAGAATGTTTAACAGGAAAAAGAGTCTGGAAGGTATGAAGAGGAAGCGTTCGTCAGCTGAAGAGGATAGCGAAGTGGAGGATCCAGGGATGCAGAACGAGGCAGTGGCAGCTGAGTCTGATGACGAGGTGGAGTATTACAGACAGGCTGTCGGCGCGGAGCCAGATGAAGGTGCGTGAAACCGTTCTCAAATAATGACGCTGGGTTCTTACTTTAAATTCATTTATTCAATGGCACTTTTGTGCAGACATGTTTCCTAGTGCCAAGAAGAGGAAAAGAGCATTCCCGGCTAAATATCCAGGCAGAGATAAAGGAGCCCACTCTGCCAAGAGAAGTGTTTCAGAAGTCCGAACAGGAAGAGGATGGAAGAAGTCCAAAGATGGAGAGAAAGCATTTGGGAAAAAAACAAAGCCAGCAGGAAAGACTTTTGGAGCAAAGAAAGGTGGCAGAGAGAATAAGTTTGGGGCGAAGAAGAAGAAATTTGAATTGAACAAAAAGGACAAGCTGTTTAAATCTAAAGGACACAATGGCAACCAGAGTTTCAAGAAGAAAGGCGCAGGAGCAAGGCAAGGCTTTAAACAGAGGAAGGGGAAAGGCTGACCTGCAGACCTTAGTCTGGACTGGGACTGGGACGGTGACTGTGCTGCCATACTGGTGCAGCTGGTGGCAGGAGCTCCAGTGGAGTCATGGGAGCAGAAGTGCTATATTTTAGTTTTGTATTACAATTTAAATGTACCAATAAATGTTTCTGTGCACATGGATTCATTTATTTCCATCGATGTTTTTATGTTTTCCATTTACTTTGAATAATCTCATGTAAGCAATCAGAAGAGCTTTTCAATGCAGACTCTCATTATTGCCTCGGTGATTTAAACTTGGTTATGGTGTGCATATACACTCACCGGCCACTTTATTAGGTACACCGGTCCAACTGCTCGTTAACACTTAATTTCTAATCAGCCAATCACATGGCGGCAACTCAGTGCATTTAGGCATGTAGACATGGTCAAGACAATCTCCTGCAGTTCAAACCGAGCATCAGTATGGGGAAGAAAGGTGATTTGAGTGACTTTGAACGTGGCATGGTTGTTGGTGCCAGAAGGGCTGGTCTGAGTATTTCAGAAACTGCTGATCTACTGGGATTTTCACGCACAACCATCTCTAGGGTTTACAGAGAATGGTCCGAAAAAGAAAAAATATCCAGTGAGCGGCAGTTCTGTGGGTGGAAATGTCTTGTTGATGCCAGAGGTCACAGGAGAATGGACCGGGTCCATCAACGCTGAAATTCCAGCTACAGCACCGGCGGAGTCCTGCCGGCACCGCCAGGGAGCCATGCCCAAAGGAGCGGCTCATTCCACCTCCTTCCTCCGCCCCACGGAGTCGCAGGGTTTCATCGCCAGGGACGGAGCAGGAGCCCTCGTGAGCTCAACACCGCTCAAACCAAGGGAACCCTGGTCGGTGGTGGCCAGGGGCGCTAGGGCCCGTCCGTCTCCCCCTCCTCCGCCCCCGTATCTGCCACTGGATAACAGGTACGATATCCTAAGCCTGCAGGACTTCCCTCCCGTGGGCGCTTGTTCCAGCTCGCCTCCTGGTCCTGTCCGTCCAGCTGGCTCTCACCAGACGAGGAACCAGGGTCAGCCCGCTCGACCTGGCCCTCCGCTACCATCCTGGTCAGGAGCAACCACGACCCGGCGCCACCATCCCCAGGCTCCTCGCCGCCACCGCCGCACCTCCAGACGATCAGAGGCGGCCACTCAGGTGCAGCGCACCCCCGCGGTGCTGGTGGTCGGGACCTCAATGGTCAGGCACGTGGCGGTGCACGACGGCCGGACCTTCTGTCATCCCGGTGCCCGTGTTGCGGAGGTTACATCCTCGGCCCTGCAGCTGAGTGCACAGCACCCCTCGGCCTCCACGCTGGTTCTGGAAGCCGGCATCAACGACCTCAAATTCCAGCAGTCGGAGGTTCTGAAGCAGGACTTCATCTCCCTGGTGGACCGTCTGCTGGACACGGGGAAGCGGCTAATTATCTCCGGCCCGCTTCCCCCACCTCGCTACGGTGACGTCGTCACCAGCCGCCTCCGCCAGCTGCACCTGTGGCTGAAGGGGTACTGCTTGGGCAACAGTATCCCCTTCGTTGACAATTTTGCTGCCTTTTTTTAAATAGACCCCATCTTTTTAAACGGGACGGCCTTCACCTAAACCACGAGGGGTCCCGGCTTCTATCTTTGAACATTGACTTGACTGTCCGTTCCTGCGCAACACCCACCTCCTGACTATTGGTTAAAACACATGCACGCCAACACTCTGCCCCCCACTCACACTCACATATAGGCTCACCCCCCGCACGCCCCACCATACATGCCCCTCCACCACTACTCCCATGTCTGCCATCAACATCACAGATCACTCACTCCATTGACACCATCACTTCATACAGACAGAAACCCAGGACTGTTCCCAGACGTGACAGTGCTTTTATTATTCCTATAAAAAGACATGATGAGTGCACGTCCGGCGCGGACATAAAGATGGCCGTGTTGAACGTGCGCTCTCTTTTAAACAAATCTTTTATAATAAACGATTTAATTTTAGACAAAAACCTCGATGGTATTCTCCTTACTGAGACATGGCTTGGCACTGATGCACCTGCTGTTCTCACAGAGGCTTGCCCCCCAGATTTTAACTTTTTATTTTCTACAAGGGGGGGTAGGAAAGGAGGTGGAACCGCCTCAATAACAAGGACCCAAATGTCTTCACGCGAGGTCTCTTTTAATACGTTTCCATCATTTGAGCATCATGCGTTTGTTTTTAGCAGCCCTCCGATTTTAAGCATAACAGTTTACAGACCACCCCAATACTCCACCTCTTTTATCAGTCAATTCTCAGAATTTTTATCAATCATTTATGCTAAATACAATAGGATTTTTAATAACTGGTGATTTTAATCTACACCTCAACAACGCCTCGGACCCAGTGTCCAGAGAATTTTTAAACCTCCTTCACAGTCTGGATTTTAAACATGTCACGCAGCCGACCCACAACAGAGGTCGCACCCTGGACCTGGTCATAACCTATGGCCTGTCCGTGGGTGGGTCCTCTGTTGTGGATCTGGCCGTGTCTGACCACTTTTGCGTGTTTTTTAACATCACCAGTTTTAATCAGCGGGGGACCCCTGTGGGAGCGGTGAGGAGACGCTAGACTGGCCAGACTGGTTCGAGCTGATAGAAAGGCAACAGTGACTCAAATAACCACCCGTTACAACCAAGGTAGGCAGAAGAGCATCTCTGAACGCACAGTACGTCGAACTTTGAGGCAGATGGGCTGCAGCAGCAGAAGACCACACCGGGTGCCACTCCTTTCAGCTAAGAACAGGAAACTGAGGCTACAATTTGCACAAGCTCATCGAAATTGGACAATAGAAGATTGGAAAAACGTTGCCTGGTCTGATGAGTCTCGATTTCTGCTGCGACATTCGGATGGTAGGGTCAGAATTTGGCGTCTACAACATGAAAGCATGGATCCATCCTGCCTTGTATCGACGGTTCAGGCTGGTGGTGGTGGTGGTGTAATGGTGTGGGGAATATTTTCTTGGCACTCTTTGGGCCCCTTGGTACCAATTGAGCATCGTTGCAACGCCACAGCCTACCTGAGTATTGTTGCTGACCATGTCATCCCTTTATGACCACAATGTACCCAACTTCTGATGGCTACTTTCAGCAGGATAATGCGCCATGTCATAAAGCTGGAATCATCTCAGACTGGTTTCTTGAACATGACAATGAGTTCACTGTACTCAAATGGCCTCCACAGTCACCAGATCTCAATCCAATAGAGCATCTTTGGGATGTGGTGGAACGGGAGATTCGCATCATGGATGTGCAGCCGACAAATCTGCGGCAACTGTGTGATGCCATCATGTCAATATGGACCAAACTCTCTGAGGAATGCTTCCACCACCTTGTTGAATCTATGCCACGAACAATTGAGGCAGTTCTGAAGGCAAAAGGGGGTCCAACCCGTTACTAGCATGGTGTACCTAATAAAGTGGCCGGTGAGTGTATAAGTTCTTCTACCCGTTTGCGTGGGAATTCCTGGAATCTGGCTTTGACAGATTACCTCAGCCGCCAGAATAGGCGCGGTTCACGGCGCGTCATAACTTGTCTTTAATGGAGACTTCGAATCTTTGGAACCGGCTTGTAAGTATCAACATCTTTTTGGAATTGTTCTGTGAACTTATTTTAAACTTTAAGTGAATCCCAAAATCGTTTGCGTCAGAATAAAGTGCGCACTGAGCCGCGATGTCTCAATAGACCCATGGAAAGCTTTTACGCAAAGTCTTGCACACAACATTTTCTTGGGTAAAAGTTTCCTTGTCATGTGGTTTCGATGCCCGAATCGTGAAACTATGATAGAAACGTTCAAATTTCTGCAATTAGAAAGAGGCATGCTGATTTTAAATACAGTAGAAATGGGAATAATATGCATCCTATTGAAAAATGCCGTGCAGCGGTGGTTTATCAACGTTTATTGTCCGTTTCATGGTGGATGCCGAACACTGCGTTCACAAGAGGGTGCTTCTAATGTGTTACACTACTTCAGCTTTCACAAATTGAGCAACGCGGCTCTACAGAGAACAGGAAGTGATTAGTTCTTTCAGACGTTGCCAGGCTCTGCATGTCTGAGATAACAGAGATAAATAAAATTGGGCTCAGTGTTTCCTCCACGCTGATATGTATCTCAGGGCACCGATTTAATCTGCAGAGCGACCGGTAAGCATCTTCTTTCCTTTCCTTGGCACACGAGAGCTCACCGTAAGTTGCTTTTTGGGTCAAAAAGCAACTTTTTTACAGTGTTGAAATTCAAGTGAATTATCATGTGATTTTCCAGATATTGGAAATCCGGCACAAACCAAGATGATTACCTTTGACTGCGTGAGGTTTCAGCTTGCCCTGCTGCCATCAGTCTATGGATTTGTCTTCATACTGGCTCTGGTTGGAAATCTGCTTGCTCTATGGCTTCTTGTGGCCAGACAAAGAAGGAATTGGCACACTGGCGTGGTTCTGTCATGTAACCTTGCAGTCAGCGACCTGCTGTACATACTGACTCTGCCGCTGCTGATTATCTACTACTCTCGGGGGAAAGAATGGACGTTTGGCGTTCCTTTGTGCAAAATCGAAAGGTTCCTTTTCACCTGCAACATATACGTGAGCATCTTCTTCATCATGGCGATAAGTGTGAACCGTTGCGTGGCCCTTAAGTGGCCCTTCTTCGCTCGATCCCACGTAAAACCAGCCCAGGTCAAGGTCATCAGCGTCATCATCTGGATCGTTGTGGGAGTCATTTCGTGCCCTGTGTTCAAATTTTCCTCAACTTGCAAACAACATAACAAAACTCTGTGTGTGTCTTATTGTGACGACGGGCAGGACGATGGAAACTTATACTTCAAGTACAACATCTTCCTCAGTGTGTTTGGGTGCTTTGTTCCCTTCCTGGTGACTTTCACTTCTTATTGTGTGGTGATCCACGTGGTCTGGAGAAATGTGAACATAACCTCACTGGAGAAGTGCAAGGTGGCACTGCTGGTCGCATCAGTGCTCGTATTGTACGTCTTTTCATTTCTGCCATACAACATCCTGCTGCTCTATCGTTTATACCAGAAAATCAACCACAGCAGCAGCTGTTGGGTATTTGATATGTACCAGGTATCCAAGGGACTGGCATCACTGAACATGTGTATCCATCCAATCCTTTACATGGCTGTAATTGACGGCATCAGTCTAATGTGTTGTAGGAGGAGCCCAAAACAAAAGAAAGGCACATCAGACAGGCAAGAGCTCAGTGACAATCTATGAAATGTTTGATTTTTCATTGACGTCAGTAATAAAGGCATTGTCCATAATATTGTCCCAGTCCTCTCTCTCACATTACGTCTAATTGACTTGGCAGAATGAAGTGCCGTCTATATCAATCCTAAGTATATTATATCAAAGCAAGTCATAATTTCATTTTATTTTCTTGACCACTTTATTACTTTCGGGGCCACGGGGAGGGTGCTGGAATCTATCCCATCTGTATATGGGTGAAAGGAGGGTACACCCCTGGATGAGTTTCCAGCTCATTGCAGGCTGCTAAGTGAGCATTTGGGAGTTCGGTACCTTGCTCAAGGGTACCTTGGCAGTGCTCTAAAGGTGTTCTGGCACCTACCCCTTCTATCAGAACTGCTTCTATGTTATGTCTACACTAGGGTTTAAACCTGGAACTCTCCTCTCATCCTCTCCTCTTCCTAGTCCCCTACGACTAAGCTACCACTAGTCATAATTTTAATGGTTTTAACTTTACTTTTGTAAAAACATGCTCCAGGAATGCTAGGAAATAGCAAAAGGGGCCATTTTTTACTAATAACGACACTTTATGGGTATCCAAATTTACTATAAATACTGGGTTTGAAATCCCTTAATCACTACAGATCTTTGAATTGTGTTTTTTGATCAAACTGAATTGTCTAAATACGTGCAGCGTTTGTTCCGTTTTGGCAAAGTTTCAAAGTTAAAGTAAAGCGGTTCTATCAAACGGCTCGTTCGTCGACGATTTTAGGGCAAACTAAGCGGTTCATAAAGTCGGCTCGTTGAATGTTGCCGGACGTCTAACCGGAAGTGCGTGTGACGGCGACTCGGTCCGCTCTGCCGCGTTCACTGCTCCGTGCTAGCCGAGAGGATGCCCTCGATTGAATACGACGAGTGAGTTTTGTTCACTTCCTCATAATGGATTATTTTTATGTCCACTGCTTTTTGTTAATATCCTACATCTATCCATTTCCTACAGTTCCAAGCCCAGTTGGGCCGACCAAGTCGAAGAAGAAGGAGATGAAGGTAAGTAGCAAGCTAACCAGCTAGCTTATCATAGCCTAGCATTAGTTTGGTGCTTGAGACAGGCCGGTCAGGCGGCTCCACTTCCACGTGTTTGTTGAACTCTTGTTTAAACCTACATCTATATGCACCTTTAAATGTCAGATCATTTACAAGTCCAGTCTATAGATTTGAGTGGCTGACGTAAACTGGCAGTTTTAAAGAATATTAAATCACTCGCGACATATGCTGCGGGCCTTAAAAAGTGACGCAGGCAGTGTCAATCTAGCTGTATTTCTGACTTTTACTCAATAAATATCAGCTTAAAATGTAATTCTGTGTTTAAAATATGTACGTTTTTGTACAATATTTCAGATCTCGTGTAGATTAATCGCAGAAGTATTAGTCAGCCGCCCAGTATTATTGATATGTAAAAGAAAACATCACGATTCTTGTCCGTATTTTTGACAGGTACTCTACCATCCCCCAAGGAAACCATTAAGGGAAATATAAAAACTGTGACGGAATATAAAATAGATGATGATGGGAAAAAGATCAAGGTAATTTCAGACTTTGTTAGCAAAGGTTTCCAGTCTGTAAACCCTCTTTCGGTTCATAGTCTCCAGTAATAACGTTTTTGTAAAGCTCAGCTAATTCTGAGTTGTACACTAGTGCCGTAACTAAAATGGTCTAAATAACAGGGTTCCTGCTACTCTTTTTTCTTCCGTACAGATTGTGCGGACCTTCAAGATTGAGACGAGAAAAGCCTCAAAAGCAATTGCAAGGCGAAAGGTCTTAACTGGACGACTAATTTAATCCTGAATGTGACACGACTTTGGTTAACATCAGGTTTGTTCCCCCATTTTAGAACTGGAAGAAATTTGGGAACTCTGAGTTTGACCCCCCTGGCCCAAATGTTGCCACCACCACTGTCAGCGATGACGTCTTCATGACCTTCATTTCTAGCAAGGAAGTGAGTGTTTGTATTTTCACTCTGCACTTTTAATGTCGGGTTTCAGACCACATGTTAGGCACATATGAACCCAGCGTCTGATCTCTTTTTTTTAGGATTTGAATGCCCAAGACCAGGATGAGGACCCCATGAATAAAATTAAAGGACAGAAGATTGTGTCCTGTCGTATTTGCAAAGGTGACCATTGGACCACCCGTTGTCCCTACAAGGACACCCTGGGTCCAATGCAGAAGGAGCTGGCAGAGCAACTCGGCCTTTCCACTGCAGACAAGGACAAACCTGCTGGCTCTGGTGCGACCGGTCCTCCAAGACGTTTGATCATTGGAGTGCATTTAAAGGTGCAGCTGATTTCTGATGCATTTTCCCCTTCTCCTTGAGTAGCAGAACCAGAACCTGTACAGCCAGCACAAAGCAAGACCGGGAAGTATGTGCCTCCGAGCCTCAGGGATGGAGGAACGCGCAGAGGGGAGTCCATGCAACCCAACCGCAGAGGTGCGTTCAAGTTGTTGCCCTTGGTTACGCTACGTCACACAATGCTGATCATCGCACGCGCGTTTGCACCCAACAGCTGACGACAACGCAACTATTCGCGTGACCAATTTGTCCGAGGACACCCGGGAGACAGACTTGCAAGAACTCTTTAGACCATTTGGTGCCATCTCAAGGATCTACCTGGCCAAGGACAAGAACACTGGGCAGTCGAAGGTCGGTGCTGGTCTTGACCCCAGCATGAGGCAGTTGTCTACTTGTGTCTGCTAAAATGTCTTCATTCTTTCTCTCAGGGATTTGCTTTCATCAGTTTCCATCGTCGGGAGGACGCATCCAGAGCCATCGCAGGAGTGTCAGGATTTGGATACGATCACCTTATTCTCAATGTTGAATGGGCCAAGTAAGAGCGATCTCCCACTGCTTAACAGGTGTTATTTATTCATGTTTACACCCTTTTTTTAACCTCTTCACAGGCCTTCAAACAACTGAAGAATCCAGCAGAGGAGGCCAGATTGAAGTGTAGAAAAATAAGGCTTCTTAAATAAAGAATTGGTATCAGAATGACTTGTCTTGCAACTTTTGCTTCCAGCCATGTTTTAAATTCAGCGTTACAGTGATCCCTCGTTCATCGCGGGAGTTGCGTTCCAAAAATAACACGCGAAAAGTGAAATCCGTGAAGTAGTCAGCTTTATTTTTTTTTTATTATTTTACAATGCAATATTGAACTATAGAATGAAACCAAAAATCAAAACCTGTTTTAAAGCCCAAAATTTGTTTAAAACAATAATTTTAATATAGTAATACAAGGTTGGAAACATTGTCACTCGCGTATTTCAGTCCCAGCTGTGCCTCTGCGTCCTGACTCCGCTCCGCTGGAGCGTCTGTTTCTACTGAAGGCGCAGGAGTCTTTCTCCGAGAGAAGAACATTGTTATGGGTAGTTGTTGGCGCTCTCTTTTTCTGAGCAAGAAGATTTTTATAAACGGATATGCCACCTTCGATTATATTTGAGAACTGCAATGAACGACTCGCAAAAAAAATCCGTGAAGCAGCGAAGCCGTGAAAGATGAAACGCGATATAGCGAGGGATCACTGTAGTTTGAGACTTGAAATGATCCAAGGTTTACCTGACACTTTACACTAGATCCAACAGTTCTGATCCCTCTTTGTCCCATAAAGACTCCCCCTTTAATGTAAAGATTCATTTGCACTCTTGGTTTTCTTGCGATTAAGAAGCTTCATTGAAATCAAATGTGAAATAATCTGAGCAATTGCACAAGCTAAATTTCATAAGGGCTTTATTTGAAACATTACACATAGAAAAACTACATACAATATGTACCACACTGGATGGTCGATTCCCAGCAACATGATTAAAAGCACATAAAAAAACAATTGAAATGGTACAACACAGAATGTCCATGGTGACCACAAAATGACACAGTTGAAAGCTTATTTAAAAGGAATGAGTGCCTGAATCACAGGATTTTTGAAACCATTTCTTGCTGGGAGGTTATCCAAGAACTATTCAGAGAGCTCCATCTTCTCGTGTTTGACATTTTCTGCAAATGGGAGACTTAAGTTTATAAGAACTGTTCAACGTTCAAACAGGCATCGCAGGGACGAGACTCACCTGACGCCTGCTCTTGTTTTATTCGCATCGTGACGCACTTCTTGATCTCCAGGCCGATCGCTCTGGACAGTGGAGGAGGAACGGCATTTCCAACCTGGCAACAGGATAAACTTTATCTTTCAAACCATTTGAGGGCAGCAGCACGCAGGGTGTACTGGAAGATAATCCTCATCTCCCAGTATAAATAAGAACAAAAATCTCAGCATAATCACTACTTACCTGTCTGTGTTTGTCCAGAATGTTCCCAAAGAAACGGTAAGTGTCGGGGAATCCCTGAGAACGTGCACACTCCCTCACGCTGACCACTCGGTGCTGCTCAGGATGCAGGACACGGCCCTTAAATTCAAAAAGTTTGAGTTGATATAAGAAAATGGCACTTGGAGGTCTGATTTGAATGATATAGGACGGGTTCTACCTGTTTGCCCATCGGTTCAGGGTTGGTGACGGTTGTGCTGAAGAAGCCGTCCCACTCCAATCTGCCGTAGAGTCCTGCCCAGTGATTGTGGCGGTTCCCGGTGTGGGGCAGACACCAAGGAATCAGGGTGTTGAACTGCCTGTCTGCAGGGTCACATGGTGTCCCTAAAGGCACACGCGAACACATGATCAGATGTCTCCAAACCGTTCGCTTCTACTCCAGAGTTGAAGGAGAAATAAAGCTGAATACCTCCGGCACAAGTGCAGACGCCTCTGAGCGCACCGGTGCTGCTGCGTCCGTTCTTCTTATCCAAGTGCGTGTAGCGCAGTTTCTTCGTCATGGTGCCATCTCTCAGCCTGACCTCGATGTTGGGCAGATCTCTCCAGTCAGAGCCTGGAGCCAGTGGGATGTGACGCATTCGACCTTCCACCAGAGCGCTCATGTCCTGCGGGCACAATCCCAATTACGTTTATTCCTGCTATGCAAGTTATAATTGAGAGTTGGTCACAGAATGACAGAGGTGCCAACAAACCCCCACCTTGCAGATGTGATCTCTGAGAATGGGCTGGTACTGGGTGCCCCTGATCTGCCTCTGGAACCAGGACTGCGGCTCGCCGTTGTAGGAAATCTCCAGTGCGGATGCACCGTTGCGGATCTCGGGCAGATCGGACATGGTGTCTCTGACGGTGATGGTTCTGTAAATTCCGCCGTTTCCTCTGGTGGCAGACAAACAAACAAACAAACAAACAATCGTTTTTATGTTCCATGTCAGACTCCCAACTACAAGTGTGGAGTGTTTCCATTACCGTGTCACGTTACTGACGAATTTCTTATCGTCCACCACCACGTTTAGAGAACAAGCTCTGGGAGCAAACACATGCAAAGGCTCGGGGTAACGCGGCAGCTCTTCACCAGGAGCAGCGGCCAGGATTATTGCCCTGCGGCGGGTCTGGGCAACACCATACTGACCAGCCTAATGAGGAGGGGGGGGGGGGGGGCACCAGGTTAGGTGGTTTAGTAAAGCAGATCATCTGAAATGTTCAAGTTGAAGTTTAGGCTGTGCGAGATCACCTCATGTTAAAGCGTTCCCATGACCACTCAGGATAAAACATAAACCCAAAGATTAGGCTGCAGCCCTGATCACCACCCAGACGCTACATAAGTGAGGTCACTCACCTGAAGCACGCCAAACGTACACTGGTAGCCCATGCGCACCAGACAGCGCAGGGTCAGCTTCAGGACCATGGAGCTTTTAAATGAGACAAAGTTCCTCACGTTCTCAAGCAGGAAGAACTTTGGTCTGTAGTAATCGCAGTAACTGCAAGACAGGAAAAAAAATTAACCATAAACCAAGCAAAACACAGCATAGAATACATCCCAACGTTTGATCACACACCTGAGGTAAGACACAACAAGAGAGTTCTTAAAGGCAGAATATGTGCGAGAGTTGAAGCGGTTCATCCCACTGAAGCCTTGGCAGGGCGGCCCTCCGCAAAGCATCTCCACATCACCCTTCTGAGGCAGCTTCTGACCAAGAGAGTTGGTCTTCTCTCCAGACATGACCAGCTTCAGTAAGATGTTGCAGTCCTCGGTGAACACGGTTGCCCCGGGGTTGTTGAGCCTGAATGCCTGTGCTGCAGGCTCCCACATCTCGATGGCCCACAGACTCTCAGAGATGCCTGCATTTCAAATAAATGAATACTTGTTTGTGGAGAGCAGAAATGCTTGGTAGTATAGTGTAGTTGTGGGTGTGAAGCAGCATTTACCAGCCTGGTGGAATCCTTCAGAAAGTCCACCACAACCAGAGAACACATCCAATGTGCGATATTTGGGCACTTTAGGCATCTGTGGTTCATTAGGAGTGTCATGGGAGTCCTGCGCAGCCTTTCCTTTGCCTTTACCTTTTACACCCCAACAAAGAAGATTTTAGGATTCTCCACCTCTGAAATCAGTTACTTTTACACTTTTCTCTTTTACCTTTCCCTTTGCCCTTTCCTTTGCCTTTATGGGCGGCTGAACGAGCATGGTTTGGAGGGTCTTCAAAGCTCTTTGTTTTTGCATTGTAGGCCTGTGAAAGCAATCCAAAAATGAAGGACCTGCAGCTTAATGCTTGCGGCTTGATTACTAAACAACAAATTGCTGCATGACACCCGCAAGTGTACCTCTAGGAAGTAGAAGCGATCGGGTCCGCCACTAGAATATTCCTGGACGGGCTCATTCAGGTCCTCCCCATATTCCACTTGACAGCGTCCGAGCACTTGGGCCATATCGACGGTCACCTCTTCATCACTCCAGTACAGCTGATTGATGTCTGTGTGGTACGTGGCCTTAACACCTTTGTGAGTATTCTCAGGTCTAGTAGACGAAACAGAGATTAGTTGGCAATGTTAAAAGAAACGTGTTACAGAAGACAGACTTTGATCATCATTTCATGCGTTGACCTGTAGAATTTGTAGAGTCGCAGTTTGACCTCCGAGGTGTCGGGTTTCCCATTGCTGCGCTTGTGACAGAAGATCTCTTTGATGCGGCCGATCCGGAAAGGGTCTGGAGCATCCAGGTTTGAGCCCTTGATGTAGTCCGAAGACTTCCTGTAATATTCTGGATAAAGCTCCTCATCCACGTCATCTTTCCGATGGGAGCGTTTCATCGGGCTGGCTGGTTTAACACTGGGTTGGGAGCAAAAGATGGGTGTGTAATTGTCTTTTATGAATACGGTTCACCAAGTATCCCATTTTGAACCGTTTCCTCACCTAAAATTAAAAGCATCAGGAGGCAGGTAGACACTGTCTCCCACCTTGAACTGTTCCCCCTTAAAGCATGCCAGAGCAAACAGAGCCTTGGAGTCACTATCTTCATCCAATAATTCAAACACATGAGGTATTTCCTGTTCTTTTTGCTCGGTAGTACGAACACAGCTGCTGCAAAACCTGAGGGCAACAAAACAGTAAGATTAAAAACACCGTGGATGCAGCACTACATGTACTCGAGCACTTACTTGAACTTGCAGTCCTCTGATGGTG
This sequence comes from Takifugu rubripes, assembly GCF_901000725.2. Taxonomy (NCBI): domain Eukaryota; kingdom Metazoa; phylum Chordata; class Actinopteri; order Tetraodontiformes; family Tetraodontidae; genus Takifugu; species Takifugu rubripes. Next base: position 10,303,931 of record NC_042289.1, read on the forward strand.
TGGTCTTGGGAGGAGTCTCAAAGCGGGCAAACTCTGGGTCATACCAGAACTGATAGAAGAAACTCTTCCCGTCATCCGCTATTACTTTGATATCAACATCCAAGCCGCCCTGATACAGAATCAACCAAAAAGGGTCAAAAATCTTGTATGAAGACAAAAACCTGCTCAGAGCTCATACTTGCCTCCATAAACCAGTTGTTAGATGGAGCTTTATACATGATGTTGACTTTGCCCTGCACATAATTGAGCTGCATGTCTTCACAATCATCCACGAGCACCAGCTCCAGAGGGTCAGAACATTCTCCCAGCACCGTGTGAATCCCACGCATGAACCAGTGGGCGTGAAACATTTTTCCATGCGTGTCCTCCCACAAAGACGTGATCCTGTAGGTTAACTCGTTAGGGTTATTTTATTTCTCACGCAATTGCTGAATTTTATACAAAACAAAAGACTCACCTTGCCAGAATCAGAGGAACGGATGGATCTTCTGAAGACACAGAGACGCAGTCTCCCACCTCCAACACCTCATCATTTATAGACACCTGCTTGTAGTAGTTCCTCTTCCCTTCAGTCTGAAAAGGAGTGGAGGCAAAAACATAATTTAGATACTGTACAAACAATACTGGGATCTTACAAATAGCAGCATCATGGAAGGAAATTACCAAAACTGGTTCACCAATCCAAGTCAGGTTGCATTCTGTCTGCTTCTTCCTCTTGGCATGAGAAACCTTTTTGGTTTTCTCTACTGGAGCGTCGTCTTCCTCAACATTTTCATCATCCTCAGCCTCCTTTACTGCAAGGTTAGGGCACCTGGATGCACATTAAAAAGTGCCACATAAGATGAACAATGAAGCACACTCAGACATACTGTATTCTTAATCATACCAATACATTTAGCACCAAAATAAAACTAGACCCATATCAGTGGAGACTCATACTATACCTTTAAAATTGTCCATTATGAATGACATACCTTCTTTGTTTACAAGCTTGTTTACTTTTCCCACTTCCTCCAAACTTGATCATGTCCTTGCAGGCTGTACACTTGCCACAGTCTGGAGATTGGCACACCTGATAAACAGAAAATGTGCAGATGTAAAACCAGCATATAATGCATGCAGTTATTCTGATGCTGAAAAACGGCCGAGGCTCACCTCGCAGACGCCACAGCGGTGTCTTTTCACCCCTACGACCTCTTTATCGTTCTGTTCTATCTGGTCAGAGAAGAACGTATCAAAGATCTGACACACCAGTTTGGTCGTGGTCGCCTTCGTCGGGCCCTTACTGTCCTTTTCTATCTTAGTGGGGTGACGAATGGCCTGTCTTCTGGCAGCTCTCCTGTCAATGAAAGAACAATTAAGTCCAGAAGTTGAGTCCACCGTTAAACGCCTGTCGAGTTGTGGAGCGATGGCACTGAAGCCCCTGGCAGTAGACACATCACATCAGGCCATGCAACATGAAAGGCAAACAAAACCAAACAAATGTACAAAAGAGACCTGTAATGGAGGTATGAACAACTGGAAAAGATCAGGAATTTGCAGTGAAGTATTTAGCGCGTGTATTTTACCGCTATCCACAACTTCTTCACAGAAAAATGAAAACTGCAGGAAAGCTTCTTTTCAAATCTTTCCTTTACTCTTTAAATTCCCCCTACATGCAGACATGTGAAGTTTAGCCTGGTCAGATTCTCAGAGCATCTAAACAGATTTTGTCTGCCCTCAGTAAAAAAAAAAAAAAAAAAAAAAAAAAAAAAAGTGTTTTGCTTCTCCACAATGTCACACATGCATTTTGGAATTTTCTTCCCTTATTAATGTAACTTCAATCCAAATTAATTTGTGGCCAAATTTCATCTAGATTCCTGCCCACCTACAAAACAAAGCTTGTTCTTTGGTCACTTTAATTGTCATCAAAATAAATATAAGTTACAATGAGAAGGGGGAAAAAAAACAAAAACCCTCAGCATGAGCTTTGATGTAAATCTCCGTCTGTAGTTTCTGCTAAGGCACACTAACAGACCACAATACAAGCTGTGGATGCATTCGCAATAAGGCCAACCTACCAGGACAGCAGCATGCTGCATTAGGAAATGTCAGACATAACACATTAGGGAGGATAAAAAAGGGGCAGAAAAACCAATTTGTTAAAAAAAAATGCATAACTTCAAACAGTCTTCATCCGTACCTCTTTCCTAGAGTGACTCCAGCCAGCTTGATTAGGTCTCTCATGCAGGGCGTCACGATGATTCGCTCTTCATCAGAGTCACCGGCCTCATCATAACTCTCCACTTGTTCCACAACAAACTGGGCGTGGCGCAGAAGTGTGTCTTCAGTGAAACAATTAAAGTTGAGTCCTGCCGGAGGCACCGTGGTCTGAAAGCAGCAATGCACAAGTGTGTCAAAGCTATACTGTCTCTTTTCCCCCCTCCCAAAAAGGTTGACCAAACCTCCTCCTAAAGTGTCACACTTTTAACATTTACCGACCAGTCTACCACTTCCAGTGCACACAAATGCTCACTTCAATCTTGTTGAGGAGATCCTCATATGTAGCTTCCCGATTCTTTTGGAGAAATTCCACCACAATCTTGCTCATATAAATTTTTTCCTGCATCAGTGCAAAGATGGGAGCATAGTCCTCACTGGAGTGCATTAGAATATAATCAGCAAATGCTAAAGAAAAGAAAAAAGAAGCAGCATTAGGATGGAGATAAACCAATACAGATATAATAAATCAGAAGTGGAGATGAAGTACTGAAGCACCTGTAGTGAAACCAATCAAAGCCTTTTCTCCTCCATCGAAACCGGTGATCCACCAGGCATTAATAGGTCCAAGCTTCTTGGCAGGAACCCCACCTGGGACAGAGTTCAACACTTAGCACAAAGACTGAGGCAAAAATGGAAGCAACATTTCATTCAAAAACAAAATATTGTAGGTTTTTAATACCATCCAGGCAAGGATTGTCATCATAAATGGGTTTGACGACACAGCTGAAATACAGCTCCACGTTCTTCTCGATAAGTCCAGAATCAAATGGACAGAGGTGGCCACGCTTGTCATACACACTGCAGGCACAATAGTTCCAAACGTCATTAACTGAACACCAGATTCTCCCACATGAAGTTCATTGTTGCGAAAGACAAACACACGAGGCAAGTGAATGCCATTTGACATTCAAACGATTTACCTGAAGTTTGTAATCTTGTGTTGCGGCAAATCCTCATAGCTCTCAAATCCGTCCTCATTTGAGTCGAACAGCGAGAGGCGCTCATCTGTTAGCATTTCAGGCTCATCCAGCTGGAGACAAAATAGATCGTTTCAGCTTCAACATTCCTTTGATCGGTACTGAGAGATCACTATTCATCTTTCTATAAAAATACTTTAGAATGTGAAAACACTTACGGCATTGTCGGGATCGCCTTGGAAAAACTTGAGATCGGAATCATCCAAGTATTGTCTACAGTCTTGGCACTTGGGGGGAGGGGTCTTTAAAGAGAGAGCACGTCAGTATGAAACATCGACATCAAATAAAATATTTAAAACACTATTACCTTGGCAGTAGGAACAGGCTTGGTCTCAGGCTTTATTTCTTCTGTAGACTCACTGCATGAAGAAAAGCATTAGTGTGTTAGAATATTGAAGACCATTCAAATATGCGTACACAGATTTTTGTGCAGATTCAGAACCTACTTTTCATTCGACTCCACTTTAAGGCGCTTCTCTTCCCGTGCCTGCAAACATTTGGAACTCATATTAAAGCATAACATTCCAAACAAACTCCTGACATTAAACAATTGCCAACAAAACACCCAACCTCTTCAATGTTATCGTCCTCTTTCTTGTCTTCATTTTGACCATTTGTAGAGTCTCCATTCAGGTCTTCGGACTTGCGTTTTTGACTAGGAGAAATCAACTTAAAATGAGAGAACTGCCCATTCATTTTTATAAAAAAAACAAAAAAACAAAAACAAAACATTAGTATAGTGTGTGCTTCACCAACATACTCACACTTTAGAGAACATAGACATAATAGTTGGCTGTTTCCCACTGTTTCGTGTAACCCTGGTGCTGGCTGGAGACTCTATAAAAAAAAAAAAAATAAAAAAAAAAAATTTACTTTGCCGTGTAGTTATTTCAACTGAATTGCTGTTGCATTATAATAAATACTGGAGACTAACTTTTGGTATCAGAGTTGGCCTTGCTCCTGCGCCCACCCTTCCCTTTAGAAGCAGTTGGTGACTTCATAGTCTCCTCTCCCTCCTGTACATCCATACTGGCCTCTTCACCATCTTCATCTTTGTGAGAACCATTTGTGTAACCATTTGAATTTCCATTTTCAAGATGAAGCTCTTTCCCAAGCAAAGCCTTTACTTTAGAAATATAGACCTCCTGGAAAAACAATAGATAAAGACAGGAAAGTAAAATATCACTGAGCAACACATTAAGAGTCTTAATCATTCTCATCTTGCAGCGAGTGATGTACCATTGATATCTCAGAGTTTTTCATGCTCTCCTCTAAGCTGGTAAGCTGATCCTGAGCATCAATATGCAGGAACTTTTGCACCAGCTTGAGCTTTTCTTTTACATGATCCTGGAACAGCAAGTCAAATAAAATGGCCAGCAGCCATCAGATTAGTTAAAATCCATTTTTAGAAAACCTGTGGTTAAAATATAATACATTATTTAGCAGAATTAGTGTTAGCTGACTTTGAGATTGTTTACCTAATTGAGATTTATATCTGAAATATAAGCAATTATTCATGAAAAGCTAAAAGAGGTAAGATCTATTGGTAAATATGATACACTGCGAATCAACACCTAATGACGAATAATTCTTAAAGATTAAGTGGAAAGAGGCGTCGAAAGCAGAAAGCACCTCTTCTGTGGATCCATCCTCATCCAGCACCTGCAGCCTGTGAACGAGAGGAAATAATAAATTAATAATAATCAGCAGCTTTGGTGACTTCAATGGAAAAGCAATAGAGCCAGTGTGATGCGAGCTAGCAGAAGCTAACGAAACTTCCTGAGTGGCGCCAAATCCGAGATGTTGTTCATCCACTGACAGACAAGCAGCTAACTGGCTAGCGTTGACAGAAGCCTTTCCAACTCTGCATGCGCTTTCAAGCTTGCCTCTTATGCGATAGCAAGCTAACATTAGCAGCGGGGGCTAGTCGAAGCGTACGGAGGAGCAGTGTCTAAGCGGACCAAGTATAGTCAAACTCCCAGGCGGCTTATTTACCGTGTTACAATGATGTGCGGTGTCGTGGTTTTGAAACTAGACAAGAGGCAAAGATGCTACATCGGAATATTACTAGCATTCATCTTATTACCATCACCTCACCTTTTCTTGACATCCTCTGGTAAAGACAGGGAAGTCCTGGTTGGCATGTTAACTAACGAAAATTTTAAAATGGAAGCAATAAAAGTGTGCTAAAACCAGATAAAACGACGCCTAAACCCACTGTTAGCAATCACAACGTGGCGACACCACTCGTTGGTTGACTCTTCTTCCAGTGGATGCTATAAGCGATTCAGGCGCGCGGGCCGTCTTTTCGCGCGGAAACCTGGGTGTTGTGGATTGTACCACTATATTAATCTAGGGGTGGAAGATACTAATATGGCGCTCTATATTTTGGAATTTCGTGTACTATCTAAGCGTACAAGAGACTAACATGAAACAAAACTATGTTGAAAACGAAAATAGTTGCAATATTTATTTTCAATTTTCTAAAACATATTTTTCAAGAAAATATCAACTAAGTTGTCACACCTTGACTGTTCCCTAGAGGTTGTGGACCACTGACCAAGCGGAAGCACTCTGAATGTTGTTTACTGATTTGTTGTCCGGGTGGACAGGAGCCGCGTTTTACAAATCGCTGCCATTTCAGTGAAATAATGACTCTATATAATCATTTAATGCAAGGAGTGAAATGTTATGCACACAGAAACCAAAGTCCCACGGTCACACCTTTTTATATGTAAAAACGAATCAATTAAACACGCACGCTCATGAAGACTCGTTTGTCCAACACCAATACATCAGAAAAGCACTGTGTTCAGGATGTTATAAAATAAGTTGCAGAGAAAAGGTGTGGATGTGGTGATGCATATTTGTGAGTCTTACCTCGCATAAACCTTCTCCTTAAATATTTGTATGTGTTTCATGTTTAACCGCTTCAATTTCGTTTACTCGCTATGCCTAGCTTTTACCGCAAGGTGGCAGTCTGTCACCTCTGGAAAAAATATGTTGTTTTTATTGATTGAAAAACAAGAGAATTGGGTTTTTTCCCGTATGAAATAAATAGTATGCGACAATACGTCCACAGCTATATAATTTTACTTAAATCAATTTTCTTCTCATCACCATCTGCTCAAATTGCACTTATTTATTGAGCAGTAACCAACTGATCTCACCTGATGTTTATGGCTTAAAAGGCATCTTCTTTGAATTAAATGTCTATATCATGATAGTATTTTTTTGTTTCTTGGCAATTACAAAGTAAATAAATCCTGAATGTATTTGTGGGGCAATCAGCTTTTGTATACACAGTTCTATTTTGCCTTTCAGGTTTCTGAATCTGGTGTCATCCTGAGGATGACTGCAGAGTCTTGGCAGACCTCCCAACCAGTGCAGCCTCCTGGGGTTAGTTCAGTCCTGTTCCCACCCAGGAATCTGGGATGTCTGACAAAAAACAGACCCAACTTTCCCAAGGCCACAATAATTCAACCTCTCTCCTCGCCCAAAGTCCCCCCTTACCAAAAAAGCATCTCCTCGGACTTCTCTTTATGTCGCTGAGAATTTCTGCTTTTCTCCATGCTTTGCCATATTTCCCTTCCTTGTCCTATTTTGCTTTAGCCAAGGTAAAAAGGCTGTGATTAATGACTAGGTAGTATTTGTTTGTACAGTTTTGGGCTTTCGTGTTGACTCAAGTGTGTGGTGACCCTGTCAGGGCATGTTTAATTGCATGCTGGATTTGAATACTTTTTTAGTTCCGTGCACAATTAATCATGGTTTCAAAAAGTCCAAAAGAAAAAAAGAAGCTGTAATTACAGTTTGACTCAGAAACAAACTCAAACATGCAAAAGATGTTCTTTTAGTATTTTATTCATTTTGTAAAAAAGGGAATGCAGTTAACAAAATGTTTATGTACCTACATTAGTGTTTTCAGATTGTACCAAATGAACACAGGTAGCGTGCTACTGGACACACAAGGCTATTGCACACAAGACATTATTTCATACATCACAACTCAGACATATTATACAAAGATACTTACATAATTACAAAACACACAGAGTTCGTCTTGATCATGAATTCATAGTCAAGCAAAACACATGGAAGTGATGGGTAACGCAGAACAGAGCATCTCTGCGTCTGGAAAAAACAAGTCGGGGAAAACAAGCGAAGCTGCCAAAGTGCTTTTCACCATTTCTACTTGAAAAATTAATTCCAAAAAGAAATACAGAGGAAGAAGAGATTTAAATGTGTGACGTCTAGAGGAAGAAGATTATTGTATCCCTAAACAACAGGAACCGGACGCTGAAAAGCAGGACTTCCTTCGGCTGAGGGAAGCCGTGGGGTTGCTGGACGCCGCAGAATGAGAATGAAGCTGACTTCCTGGGGAGGGCAGCCCTCCTCTCTGCATCTGTAACCGGATCCGTCCTCCATTCTGAAGGGTCTCATTGGAAAGATGAAACCTTTGCACATCTTTAGTTGTGCAAGGCTGTAGGTCAGACCGGAATGTTCAAAATCTTTGTTCATGGTGCTTTTTAGGACTTCACAGTGCCAGTGACACCCACCCCCCACCCCCCAATTCTCCACTCTCTGAACGTCAATGTAATTCAAAATAATGGTCGATAATACTGTCAAAAACGGAGCACCGCCCCAAACACTTCATACATACATTCATTCAGCCTATAGCTCCCAAAGAGGAAGTCAGGGACAGAGGCGGCACTCTGCTGCTACAACACTGTCGGGACGCGGGTCAGGTGAGTCAAAGCTGCTGGCCAGCTGTCCGCGAGGGACATTCATCAGTGCCAAACTCATGTCGGGAAATGCACTGTCTGATTTGGCCTTCCTCTGCAGACGCTGAGATCCACCAGACAACAAACAAGAGCAAGATGGGAAAGGTGTTAGTGGTACAAGCTGGAGCTGGATTATATCATACAAGTCATACAAGTTTACAAATAAGTTAGGAGTTCATGCATTAAATGTACGCGGATTAAGTATGTTTGATGTAGTTAATCAAATCGTTTAAACAAGGTTATATAAGGAATACATAGCCCTGGTTTTCTGGAGGGAGTGCGTGTGGTTATTTGGCTTCGGTGGAGTGAAGCGTGGAGTCCATCGCTGCCTCCGTTTCCTGAGGAAGCGAGCAACGAATCAGGCTTAAAGATACAAACCTTATCATATCATTCAAGGAGCGTAACAGGTTAAACTTTTAAAAGAGTCACAATCTCTGATGTCATCTACAAAGTGCAGCTTTGAAAGCGTTGCATTGATTGCAGTTCTTGCGAGGCCCAAACAACTCCCCATAACTATGACATTATAGGTGTTATACTGTTTTTGGCTTTTCATAACAATGCGACAGTCATTGAGAATGGTTTGCGTGTCTATTAACTACTGCGAGTACCTATTTTACCCAGTATCTATTTTCACATTTTTCATCCCTAAGAAACTGGTTCCATTACTTCTTTGCCTTTTTACCTGGTGGAATCACTTTAAAGCTGATTGTGAATTCACACAATTTTGATTGTTCTCGGAAAAAAACTCTTTTGATGGCTGTTGCCACCTCGGCAGACCTGAGTCTGTCCAGGAAGTCCTTGCATGTTTTTTTAATTTATTTTTTAAACTTTACCTTGCTCTCGGATCCTCTAAACATACTTTGGTTCGCTCGCACACAGAAACACACACACAATCTCTCACACACACTCTTCTGTGCACCGCATTAGACACAGGTGGTGCAGTCTTGCATGATAGGCGTGGTCTGGTGTTCATGTTTGTTGGTGCAGTGTTCCAGAGAGCTGGAGCTCTTTAGAGGGACCAGGCAACGGTCAGCGGGCCTCCCGCTTTGCAGCACCCCCCAGCAGCACAACACGCGCAGAAACTCCTTCCTCATATCCTTACTGCGCAATGTGTAGATCACCGGGTTAAGTGCCGAGTTCAGAGTGGCGAAGCCAAAAAACATTTGTGATTTGGAGAGGATTGGGCAGAACTGGATCTGACAAAATGAATCCAAGAGCAGGATGGTGAAAGCAGGCAGCCAGCACATGATGAAGACGCCCAGCACGATCGTGACGGTTTTTAAAAGGGCATAGGCGGCGGAGTTTGTTGCTTCCTGGTGGCTGGAGCGTACAATCAAGTAGATTTTCACATAGAGGATGACAATAGAGAGCAGTATGATGCTGAAAATGGTGACGACAAAGAGGATGTACTTCTTCGAATACAGCGGCAGGACCGCCGAGCATTCTGGGAGGTTGTTGATGCAGTTCCAGCCAATAATGGGAAGTCCTCCGAGCAGGATCGAGGTGACCCAAGAAGCTCCTATCAAAAGAAACATGCGACATGTCTTGGTGGAGCCGTACACCTTCACTTTGGTGATTGCGAGATAGCGCTCCATCGCTATCGCCAGCAAGCTGAAGACCGAAGCTGCCAGGGCAATAAAAACTGTACCTTCCCGGATGAACCACTGTATGGGCATCAGATCGAAGGTCCTCGACCCCGAGAGAAAAATGTTGGCTATGTAGGCCGAACCTGCGAGCAGGTCCGAGAAGGCCAGGTTGCCGATGAAGAAAAACATGGCGGAGTGGAACTTCTTATTGCGGCAGACGGCGATTAAGACGAGCAGATTCTCCAGGATGATTATGGTGCACAGGACCACAATGACAATGTTCAGGGTGGGGAGCTGCTTTTTATCCTCAATTCGTTTATCCAGATCCTGGGTGGTCAGGTTCTTCGCAAAGACATAGTAGGAGTGGATCAGGCTCTTATTGTAGTACTGGGAATACTTGCTCTTCATGGCGACAGGATGGCAGAGCACAGCGGCTTTACGGCAAAGATTCATTCACACAGTGGAAGTGTACAAACTTTCTAAGCCAATCTTTGTCCTCCAAGGACACTGGGAGGGCCCAGGCTGGGAAGGAGATGGCCCGTCCCACAGTCACGTCTAAGGAACTCTATATGGGTCACCTGCGGACACACAGAAAGGAAGAGACGGCCTGTGTTACTTGCTGCACAGATAAAAATCACTGTAACTAAATGGAAAAGTTGGTCAGCAAATGCTAAGCAGTCTTCCTCCAAAATGCATTCAGCTTTACATTTCACGCACACTGACAATCATGTTAAAACTAAACAGTCTCGCAGTACTTACTGTTTTAAATCTATAACTGTAGCCCCAGAGGCACACAGGCCACAGGTGTAACTGCTCTAAAGGGAATATTGTAAAGTTGCCAGGGAATTGTCCTGTGTTATCATCAAGACTTTGCCTATTTTTGACTATCCAACCTGTGCAGGTGGAGATAAGGTCAAAGAATTAAAGAGGGAGGCAGAATGCCGGGGCTTACACAAAGGGCTGCACTCACAGACTGAAGGAGAAATTCCACTAACCCTGTCCGCACACTCGGCTGTCAACACATGGCATTGTTGTGGGGAGCGAACCATTCCGCTCCAGTGAGCCCCCTCTTGTAACTTCAGAATAGCTCACGGATCAGCCAGACTTCTTAATCGTTCCAACCAGCTCGCAGATGTCAACAGCAGATCAAATATCGAGTCTGAAAGGCCAGATATCTGTAAAAATCCAATCCCAGCCAACTGCTCAGAATAATTACCATTCTCAAGATTTCCGTCAATCTATCAAGTGACTGAAAACATAAACGTCCTGACCAATATTAAACACCTTTGCCCTATGGTGGTGTCAAGTCTTTTTGACATGATTCAAAAAGTCTGTTAACGCTGGTGTAGCTGTAAATTATTCATAGAGGAGCCTGTAAACAGAACAAGATGGACCGCAGATTTAGAGTTGCAAACAAAGGAAACTCAGAGCTGCTCTGGAAATCTAATTAGATGCAGAGCTGATGTTTTAAACCTGTCAGTGGTAACGAGATCCCTCTGCAGAGCGGCTCCAGATGTAACTGAACACCGCTGCCTCCATCCAACAGCTGCAGCAGCTCTGTACTGCGAGCGCCAGTGGATGCTGGAGGTGCCCGAGCTTCAAAATGGAAGGGAATGAAACATGGAGAGGGACCAGGACAAAGACAGAAGGGAGCATGCATGTGGAATGGCATCTGGACACAAAGGCAAGAATCTGAGACATCGCTGTGACGTCCACGCGCGGATTCAGCCGTGTGACGTGCTGCGGCACGCCAAATTCAACTTAGCGCATGCACTGAACTCTGGCTGAGATGTGAGCGGCTTGCACGGGGAGATGCAACTGGTTACTGGTAATGAGCAACGCCACATTTCCTCAAGCAGGAACAAAGAACAATGGCCTCCCTCGGTGCGGAGAGCCTTGCCCCTGAGTCTCAATAATAAGACAGTACACTTCCATTTGGATCTGAGCGATCTTATCTGACACACTTATCTGACACACGTTTCCTGAATATGAGTGTGTGTGTCTATGTATGTGTCTGTGTGTGTATGTGTAGAGTGTGTGTAAGCTGCACCAGTGCAATTACATTAGGCTACAGTTCTGCAGCCTATATTGATTTTCTTATTGGAAAGTTAGATACACAGAGCAGTTCTCTACCTCCACACCCTCCAGTCTGCTGAGAGGAAAAACTTGCTGAGTGCTCTCTGGCCCGTTGTGCAGACAGCTCAAGCTTTTCCTGTCACCTTCAGTCCTCTGCATCTGTCATCAAGGGGTTTCACTGTGTACAGGGAAACCTGACAGGCTGGTTCTCCTGCAGCTCGGTCTCATTTCTGCCCTGCCCCTCTACCTGCCATGTGGCACTCGGGAGTTTCCTCAGCGACTGCGTGGCGACAATGCAGACTTCCTGCTGCCAGACACCAGTTTTCACTTTCAAGGAGGGCGCGATCATCGTTCCGGCTCCCTTAGCATTACATAAAGCTAAGCACATAAAGCATCAGCATCTAGCCTGGATTCTTAATTATTAATACCTTAAATTTAAAGTGTGTTATCTATACCTCACAGATCAGTTTCAATTAGTTGACAGAAATGCACATGCAAAAGTACACGGCACAGAAACACTTGCATATGTTTTTTTTTTTTTCCTTTGTGGTTTCACAAATCAGAAGCAGAGAACAAACACAGTCAGACACAATATCCTGTGTACTGTTCACAGAAAGCACAGACAAAACGTTAGCTAATAAATCGAACAACCAAAAGTTTAAACAAAGTTAAACAACTAGGAAGGGGGGGGGGGTTTAGTTTAGGTAGTTTATCTAAGACCCAGAGCGTCTCAGAAGAGAATAAAGCCCGTCGCTGAAATTGGACTCTTGTTTTTTTAACCCACAACAGACAGCTCCATCACGGGATGACCACACGACAAAAGCCTCAGGTCTTTTTCCCAGAAACACCTGATAAGCCCCAATTAGCAGAGCATCTGCTCACCAAAAACAGAGGTAACGCTGCACCATTACACCAGCTGCTACCTGTGACACTCCTCTAGGAACCAGCTCTGTTTTCACTGCAGGGGAGGAAACTTAGCTAAAACCAGAGGTTAAATGGACCCAGGTCGTCATTGAAATGCCCTCGCAGCGTGTTTCGCACAGCCTGTTCACGTGTTGGAGCAGTTTGTCGCCTCAAACATCTTGTGCTTTTCACACTCCATGCACATTGCTGTCCGTGGCAGATTATATTAATCACCACTCCTTACTTTAATGTTGAAATTCACAGAACAAAAAAACTAATTAAAGAAGTTAAAAAGTGACTGTTAGGCATTTCTGCTAGTAAAAACAGCGCAATATAGATGTTTTGTTCATTAGAATGCTGTCTGATGAGTGAAAAAATGCCTATTTTTCACATTTTAGTGGAATTTAATGACTTCCTGCACTCTGGAAGCGAGAGACCAGACTTTTCTTTTGGAACTTCTTTCATCTGTTCTTGGTTTTAGGAACAGTTGCATGTTAATCCATCAGTATCTGCATCAGTCAGTTATGGGTTCCTGTTCAGTGTAATGGCAAGATCAGTGTGTGTAGAATATCAGCGTATATTATCTGTAGCAGTTTTTCGTGAAAACTGTTTGCATGTGTGTGTGCGTGCGTGTGTGTGTGTGTGTGGTAGACAAGTGCAATGGAAAAGATAAATGCTCATTTCATATGGAACTATAAGCAAGCAAATGAGGTTTTTGGGGCACTTCAGTATTAGTGGCATAGAGGCGTCAGGGTGACCTCAGAGCGTGTGCAGAAGAGCTGTAATCCTAACAGGAAAATTCCATGTGCAACGCACAGCAACATTGTCAGAACATTTCCCTGGTCAAGTGTTGACATGTCAAACACTCTTGGAGAAAACACAAGTCCTACCACAGAGCTTCACCACTTTTACCAAAGGAGCTTCAGTTTTATGAAAATGATTTAAGAGGAGGATCCCATGCGTGCAGCTTTTAGCACTAGTAGTTTAAAATTGGCCCAGAACAGATGGGCCCTTTAAGATAAACTGTTGTGTATGTATTTCAAGCCTCTGTGCAACCATGCTGTGCAACCACAGAAAGAAAATGATTTACTATTTCTACTCAGTGGCGGCTAAAACCTACAGCTCTGTCCATCACTGCATCACAGGCCTTGTGTGTGTGTGTGTGTGTGTGTGATTTTTTTTTTGTGTCAACGCACCAACCTCATTGATTGTTCACGGTCAATTTCTGGGAATAAGCATCAGGGTTTCCGCTATCACTGTAACTGGGATGAAGTGGATCCATTCTGCTGTTGCACGAGTCCTCTTCTGCATTCAGGCCCTTCAAATGACCCCCACACGGACAGATCAGGGACGGCATTCATGCAGAAAGTCTTATTTCGTGGGACCGCTCACATAATGTTTGTATAAACCCTAAACAGGGCCTGCGTTAATCTTAAACCGACACCATTATCTCGGCCGCACGCCACAGAGAGCGCACTGATGATGACAACTTTGGGGAGATGATCGCGTCAAAAAGCAGAACTGAAAAGTCGACTCACGACCAACAATTTAAATTTTCATTTAAGAACTGTCAAAATATAAATCACATAATTCCAAACAAGTTAACAAGGATTTTCAGCTTTTCCTCCTGAATGTCAGCATAGACATGCAGAATCATAAATACAGCTTATGAATGCCCTTCAGTCCTGTCTCATGGTGCTGCTGGGATTTGTAATGCATTTTAAAAAAATACATAATGACAATAAAAAGCTTTTTCTTCTCCTCTACTGGAATGTCTGAGGATCTGTTTTGAGCTGATCACCTACGATACCACATTTCCTAAAATAGAAAAGGCAGCGTGACCGTCTGAGCTATGCTGAAATCAAACATTAAAGTTAACAGGATCTCACCCACTACGCATAAAGTCAGTGGTCGAGTTAAGTAGAGAGAAGTGCGCCGGTTATACAGCCGAGAGGCAGGACACAGATACCAGAAGGGGGGCTGAAAATGCCTCAGACTCGAGGGAAGAGAGGAAACGAGAATTCTTCAAACGATGATGAGATAAATGCAAAACATGCCAACGTAAGGGGTCATGAGGGGTTTGCGTTATCATCACAAGAGTACAGACGAGAAGTGTAACTTTGTCAGATCAAATTTTTATCATCCTTCCTCTTCTCGATTCTTACTGTGACCAGACGAGCGTGCTTCATTTGGGCATATAAGCCGCTGGAGGGGGGATGTCCCCGATACAGGGCTTTATCGGATAATTAGGGATTGCCCTTTCGCTTGTGAATGCATCTGACAGTTTGGGCACAGCCACTTCTTAGGGGGTCCGTTCTGCCGACATGGTTCAGCCAGAACCAAACAGCACTTGACTTGTTTTGTGAACGATCTCATTTCCTGCTCTCCTCCTCCGCTCATCTCTGCTGCTTCGTTCTGGCCTTCTCTGTCATGTTGCAGCAAAAGGGACTCCCCTCCCCCCAGGTTGCCTAGTTTTGGGGTGGGGTGGTGGGATCTCAATGGGTGGCGCCTGAAAGGCAATTATCGCAATGCTTTCACCCTCGGACCGTCACTGTCAGACTAAGCTGCTAGATTCCAAATTATGTATATTTTGCAAAGCTCTCATTTCCATATTTGCTTTCATGTCGCTCCCTGACTTGCAGAGCCACATCATCTGCACCCTAGGCAGCCACCCCCCCACCCCGACCAACATCACCACCTCGTCCTCCTCGTATATTTTAAACTTTACCAGAGATCAAAGGACACGACCACAAAGTGGCACATCAACAAGGATTCATTTAGCTCACATCTGGAACAGACATGGTCTTAGAGACCCTATTAGAGCACAATGACACATCTCTGTTCAGGGTTAGAAGAAGAATTTGGAATGATTCAAGCTGCTTGTTTATTAACACCATTGGCTCATTACAACAAATAAATGCAAACCAGGGACATATAAATACCGTTATGGAGCTTAAAAAAAGTCGTATTCTCAGAATTAAATAGCGTAAACCATAAATAGAGTCAAGTAGTCAGGTCTGTGTGTGCAAAGAGTGCTAGTGTTAACCACATGGTGTCTCAGGCAGACAGAGTGTGCATGCAGGGAGATCCGGTCTGGCTGGCCTGCATCACAAACCCGAGGTGTTAACGCTTGCTTTAAGTTTCAGATCTTCTGCACGTTCACACGTTTCCACGCTCTTTTTTTTTTTTTTTTTTTTTTACAAAGAAGGCTCCACTAATGAATAGCTTTGAATCCTCTTTTTGGCCTCTTTTGTCCTCGATCCCTACTCGTATTCTACTCGTATTCTACTGAACTCCACCCCTTCTCATGTTCTGGTGCGTTGCTGTGAAAATGCGAGGCTGCCGTGACAGCTCGTGATTATTTGCTGTATGGCATGCCAGTAAGCACAAGACATGCAATTGTCCTTTATGTCCATGCATTTCTGTATGTTTGGGAACATGGAGGGTCGCAGTAAGTGTGACAATCGCGTTTGTTCCACCGATGCTGTGACGATCATGGGACCGCATGCCAGAAGCAGGGGAGGGAAGCCATATAAAGATGCACACAGTGACAATGGATAACATCTACACAGGCTGACGCACAGCAGCACAAGGCAGCTGGGATTACTCCCACTGACAGTCCACCAACAAGACGATGACTCGATAGAGACCCTCCATCTTTCCGTGTGGTAGAGCACAAGGAAAGGCTCCAGATTTCTCTGGCAAAGGCGTCCATTAAACACAGCTCTCTCATGAGAACAACATGGTTGCCTGGAGAGGGATCGGTGTTGTGTCCACACAGCCCACAGTTGTTCCTCTCAATTTTATGGACGATTTTCTTTTTTTGCTTCAAATCACACAATCTCTTATGATGTCAATATAAATTGGTATGAAGCCTTGGGCAGAGGGTAAAAAAAAAGTCGCAAACTGATTTCAAAAGACCAGCCGGTGTTTGTTTTGAGAGGGAGCCAAGGGTAATTAACATTAGAGTTTCGGAGCGATGCACCGTCTGCTTGACTTCCTTTCCCCCACTGTAAAGACTTCGTTTTACGCAGATTTAGTGAACCCCAAGGCCAGCGTTGACGAGATCTTTTATAGTAGCACTTAGAAACAGTGTCGTGGTGCAACATTTGCTGGGGAGGATGAGGTACCAGCTCCTTGACTGTGACCTAGACCCCAATGATGTGACACAGGCGGTTGAGCAAATGTCACATTAGATTGACATCAGTGGAAAGTCTGTCAGTTGAAATGGAGCAGTCTGACCCCTGTCAGGATGTCTGTTTGGCAGGAGGTTACATCAATCAAGGCTGAGGAGAGCCTCGGGCTAAAACACAACCATTTGCTTTCTGTTTATGGACTGGCTTTAGCAAATCTGACAAAAATCTTCGGTGGAAAGAAAATCAATGGCTTTAACAGGCTCTCGCTGGCTGCATGGGGCAATTCCTAATCCAGGAAAACTGCTTTGGGATGTGAGGAGGTGGGGTGTTGGACTTATCCCTGTTGAGATTTCCAGCTGCACAAACAAAGCCCGGCGGATAACAAAAGCTTCCAAGAGAGGAGCCACAGCATCTTCATATGTACCTGCTCCAGGATGGTGCTGGTGAGCAGAAACCACGGCATGAGCATGGCGATTATATCTGTCACCCTGAGACTGATCTACTTCACTTCATAAACTGCACTACCTGACCTGCTGCTCCCGCTCAAACCCACAATATTAACCCCAAAACGCAACGCTCCTTTCGCTCGCTCCTGTCTCTGAGACCTGCCAAAGGATCTGAAAATGGCTGATTGAGCAGCATCTGCATCATTTCCACCTGGCAGCTTTTTAGAACAAGAGCTGGTCCAAGCTTGACACAAGATCAACCTGATCCTTACCTTGGAAGGTTTCAGGAAATCACTGCATGCTGCTACAAGCATTAGCACCTTTTCACGATGGAGGGGGTGAAATAGTTTGGCCAAGTCCCTCAAGTGGAAAAAGAATGTCACAGGATACTTTAAGCTAATGGATTTTTCCTTACATTGATCCAAACCTTGTCCCACGATAATGCCGCACCTTTCGCCCCTGCACCAAACAACAGCTGATATAAATGTTCATATAATAAGAGAGGAGTAACGCAATCTGGAGTGACATCATGAACTCAATCATACAGACAAAGTGGGTGAGAAGCAGAAGGCTGTGCTTTTGCTTGTGTGATCTGAGATACTCCCAGCCATTGGACATGAATCACACGGTTACATGTTGTCAGCTGTGTGTTGTGACTTGTGCTTCAGCAGTTAACACAAGGCTTTTTTTGTTTTTTTTAGCTCCAGTTGCCACACCCAAGGAAAAGTGTTTTCCAGGCAAAGAGGGAGCACCAGCTACACACCAGCAGGCTGCCAGCAGATTCATGTCAGAGAATAGCTCTCGAATAAAACTGAAACACCTTCATTGTCTCATCTGTTCTTCCAAAGTCCCTATTCTTTTTTCCCCAAAGCCTTTGTACCTGTTTCCATTGAACCGGGTGAAAAAGCCAGGGCACCTCAGGCAGGTCGCTCCTCTGATCTCCCAGTGTCGTTACCCACCCAGCATGGATGAATAAAGTGGTGCGTGTAGACAACAAAAGATAAGTCATTCTCCCAAAGGAAAAGCCTTCTCGCCGTATCCTATAAGCAAACCGCTCTCAGGCCTGTGCTGAAACTCGAGCATCCACCAGGGATCGACACCAGCCGCCCGCCCACCGCCCATCCCTGCCTTCAACCCCCAAGTGACCCATTCTAAAAAAAAAAAAAGCCCTTAAAATGTCGTTCCCATCGCTGATCTACCATGAATTTACTTATCGGGCTGTGCACTTGTACATCTGTTTATTTATTCATCTATTTGAATGCAATTCTCACGCTAGCCCAGGCTGTCCCCATTGAGAAGGGTCTGTTTACAACAGTTTTATAGAGGAAGCCAGAGAACAGAGCATGAAGCAGGGTCAGAAACATGCAAATCCTGAACCTGTGATGTCTGCTGGAGCCCCAATCTAAGATGAAAAGAATCGAAATTCCCACATTGACTATTAGCACAAATGTCATGTGAATGTGGAGGAAACTGTCTTGCCCGTGAAAGGAAATGTGAAATAAAATTGAAAGGTCGTCGTGGGGGTGGAGGGTTCTGGTGCAATGAACAGTGGAGAAACGCGGACCAAAGGCGGACAGCCATCCATCTGGTTGTATCACCTCCCATCTTCAGCACCTGATCCAGAAGACTGCACTAAACAAGCAAAACCAGCCGCTCTTGCACAACATGTGCATCAAGAAACCTGTTGACAGAGCCTTCAACACCTACTAGTCCTCTTCTGCTGCTGCTGAGCGTGCTTCCTCCTCACCCCCTACTCCTGATGTTATCACAGAGAGGTGTTTGGTTCATTCAAAAGGCTTTGTAGCATCCATGCGCATTTTACTGGGTTTGGGTTTGGGTTTCTAGACCCGTATCCACGACTGGACCTTGAGATAATGCCACCATTCGCTGCCTTTTCAGTTTCCATCAGCCAGTTGGTGAAAAAAGCAAAACAAAAACCAAGACAGCAGCAACTACAGGGTAAAGAATGATGGATGGAGGCTTTTATCTGGGCAATAAACATCAGTTCCTGCAGCTTATCATCTTATCTCGTTCAGATTTAAGCATTCTTCCACCACGGGATGCTTAATGGCTGTCCTGCTGACACCTACGCATCCTCTTCGGCAGGTTTTATGCTTTCGCACGAAAGGAAATGATGTTTGTTCAGTGAGTTGCATCTTTATGACTGTACAAATACAAATCATCTACCAGGGGTGGCACACACATTACCCCTCAAATGCCTCTCTCTTTTTTTTTTTTAATGTGTGATGTATTTTCTAGTTTACAAAAAATTGCAGTGCAACGTTGTGGTTTTGCTTGTAAAGGTTCGAAACTTCCCAGCCCAGATTAACTCTGGTTTGTGGGGGGATAATGGGGGCTTTTGTCTTATTAATACATCCTTGCAACACAATGCCTTCTTTAGAGTGACGGATGAACAAGCCTCAACAACGTCGGAGGGGTCAGAGCTATAGGGGGCGGCGGAGGAGGGGGTTCACAGCAGGCCGCACAACGGCTGGGGGAAACTGCGTGCGTGCATGCGTGCGCGTTTGTAGGACGCGCCTAAGGTCAGGCTCCAAAGACCGCTACACAAAGTATGATGCGGCACACGGCATCACTCCCACCTCCCCC
>NC_042289.1:10328704-10336204 GCF_901000725.2 Takifugu rubripes
CCTGTTGAAAGTGCAGCAACAGGCCTGATCTCTGTCCTTTAAACGTCGGTCAAAACCCGCTTTCATGAAAACGTCAAGGTCAAAAGGTTAGCCGAACATGTCAAGGGGCACATGATCAGAAACCAATACATGACTCCTTACCTGGAATTAATCTTCTCCTTTCTTGGTTTCATTGTTGTGAGGTTTGCTTGAGCACAGCGTGGTTGGCTGGTTTATCTCATCTGCGGCGGCCACAGAGCCATCTGCTCGAGTCGCTGTTTAGTTTCGGGCTGCTACGTGTTTGTCAAGGTTGCAGCGAGAGGCGGTGAACACGTGTTGCACAGCAGAGGCCCCGCACGGCACACAAAACAGACCCCCTGCACCCTTGAAGAGAAAGAAAGAGGATTTAAAGAGTTCAAGAGGCCTGGATGCGCACAAGCATGGCAGGGAAGGAAATGAAATGAAGTCAGTCAATAGAGGATAAAATAAGCTTTCAGTCACCAGGTCAAGCGTGCACCTATTAGAATCTTGCCTGGAGAAGGTTGACGTGCTCACTGAAACACGGAGGCCAAAACAGGCCGATCTCCACATGTGCGCTGTGGCTCGAGGCGCACTGTTTCCGTCTTTGTTTGGAGAAGAGCGTTTACGAAAGTCTATTTGTGCAAACACGTGTGTCAGTAGGTGCACATTTCTCCCCCCCAGCAGAACTTATCATCTGTTTCCTGGCACTTGACTGCCGGGGTCAAAGCTGAGGGTCATCAGATAAGATAGTTCAGGGCAAGGCCATTAGTTTAATCCCAGCTGCTCTCGTGTCCTGTAGTCCTCTCAGAGCTTTCTGTGAACCAAGCTCTCGTCGAAGTGGTAAAAAAAAGAAGAGAATGAGCGTGTGAGGCGCAGTGACAGTGGACCAATGGGGGAGTAAATATCACACCCCCCTGATGCAGCCTCGAGCACCACTGTTGTTTTGTTGCTCGCCAGTGTGACTCCCAGGAGGCGGCTCAATGAAGCTAGTTGTAGTTTCCTGCGGTCGTGATTATTATTGTGGCACAATAAACTAAATTTCCACGGATGGATGGAATTTGTTTGCAGATTGAGTTGTGTGTCTTCCGCCTTGTCAAGACTACTGATTATTTACATCCTGTTTAAAAAGGGAAACGACCCTTTAAACTGGGAAACATGCTAGAAGGTAGAATTACGACAGAGACACCTTTTTTATTTTTGACTCATATTTAATTGCTTTTAAGAAAGCCTGTAAGCTCAGAGTCAGCGTAGAAACGGGGTTGAGGTTAACTGATTGTGCACATTTCCCTCCCCTGTGGTCGAGCTTCACACGCCACCTATGAGGTCACGCTTTGATCAACACATTCTTCCCATCCTCGTCTTTAGCGGGTTACAGACGACAGCTGGAGTGCCTTTAGTTTTTCACAAATCACCCAGGTCGCGTTGACAGAATCCACAGTCCAGGGTCTGAGCCCCCCCCCCTTCTTTTCTTTAAGTTAGCACGTGCAGCGGAATCATAGCAGTGCGTCGTTTTGCATATTCCTGATTTGGCGCGTGGCTTTGCTGACATGTTCCTGGAGTTACATGAGAGATAATATCTTCCCCTTTCGCCCCATCTGTTCTGTTTTCCATGACCTTTGACACCTTTATGTGGAAGCGAGTGAGCGCGACTTCCCTGTTATCGCAACATCAAACATGCTGTTTTTATCATTAATTAAACATTTCATACTACATTGCACTGAATCACTGGATCAACGGAAGATTTTCTGGATGTCTCGTTAATTAGAGAATTATGGCGTCTGTGGAGGATTTTCCTTTTCATTTCTCTTTGTTCCTGAAGGAGTGTTGAGGCTTTTAGAAAAGGGGGAGCTTGATTCAACTGAATTTTAACCGTGTTATGACCTCACTAACCAGTCCAAACCGGTGCTACATTACTTTACACCCACAGAAATTTCAGCAATATACTCTGAAATTAGATGGAAGTCTCCAGCTGCCATCAAGGAGTTTAACCTTAAATAGACATTTTATGGATTAAAGAAAAGCGCATTGTGTGCGATAAGATAATTAACTGGAGCGAAGGGTTCCACAGACTAAAGAACTGCCGCATCACGTCGCCAAATAATCACTTTGCTAAATGGCACCCGTCCATCAGCTCACTGCCGCACCAAGTTCACGATGAGCAATGAGGACTGCAGCACGCCACCCACCATTTAGACGTCTCACTCAATTGTTTTCAAGTGGATCCGTCGGACAGGCAGACACACATCTGGGAGTGAGTTTCTCACATGATGATGATGGCTGTTAAGTCATGCTGCTGCTTGCCAGATGGGCTGGCTGGGCCCTGAGATCCGTGAGTCATTACAGTAGAAGCAAGAGGCTGAAAACGCAGAGTGCAGCTTCCAGGTGGAGCTCTCTGCTGGAGAAAGGCACAGGCACCATGCCGTCTTCCCTCTCACCTCACTGCACTGATATGTCTGGCTGTTGGACCTGACCCAGGTCAACCGTGAAATGCACAGTCAATGTCTGGCGAATGAGTCGTCATAGTGAAAATCGTCATAGTGAAAGTCGACTGAATGCAACATTCGTTTCTTTTGCGTATCATAAAGACAAACAGACTCACTGTTCATTATCTCTTGCAATAAATACGTAACGGGGCTTCATTTTAGGTTTCCAAATATTTATCCAGTCAGGGTCTCACTTTTCAAAATGATCTCGTTTTTTTATCGACTGGGTTGGAAGAGATTTATGACGCTCCCAGTGGGAAAGACTGGGAGGCTCCCTCACTGGCTGCAGCTTTTTTCATCAGCTTTGTTCCTCGTGCGAATGCTTCAGTCACACGATGACCACAGCCCGTTGCAATAATGCTTTTAACGGGGGGGTCTGTCCAACTTTAAGGAGGTGCCCTTTGACCTGTGTGACCCCGAAGAGGCTCGACGCCAAAAAGAAAGATTATTCACTCACTCTGCCTTTCTTTTATAGCTGAAGTGATTTTTATCAGCCCGAGTGAAATATCGCTCTTACTCGGACCGCTCTCGCCCCCTCACCCCTTCCTCGGCAGAACCCACAATTCCAGGAAAAGTAACAGCAAAATTCCGGCTCCCATGAATCACAGTTCAAATCCCCTGCTCCCTGCAGAGGACAGAGGGAGCCACCCCCCAACCCAGACTCTTCTAAAGCAGCGTGGAGAACTTCCACATCCTACCGCAGCCTCAGCAGGTCTCGCCCGCTGCACGCTCTGATCTTTATGACCCTGTCTGTCACACCATGGCGGCGTCAAAGTCATGCTGCTTCAGTCGGTCTGGGTGCTTTTATTTACCTGTTAGTGTTCCTGCAAGTGGTCACAGGGTCGTTGGGCCTTTATTGGCCTCAATCCACAAAGACGGTGCCAGTCAAGTCTGGGCCACCACCGTTTTACTGGTGTAGAAACAAGAAGAAACCTTCTTCCTGCGGGGAGACCTCCTGAGGGGGCGACAAAGAGGGACGAGCCGCAGATTCCGTTTCTTGAATACATTCCACGCTCTAATGGAAAAAGTGTTACATAAGCATCGGCCTAGCACAAGTTGAAAAATGTTTTTATTGATCGGCCTCTGTGCCTGACGGCCGTGTTGTGGCCCAACCCGTGTGAGTGCTGTAACGGGCCTGTCTCTGCATGCCCGCTCGGTGTAGGCGAGCCAATTAATACAGAAGAACACACGAAACCACACATCCATCCCATGGCTCCGCTTCAAGGACAGCAGAGCTCTGGCAGGAATTCTCTGCGTGCACATAACCAGCAAACATCCGTAAACAGTTTAGAAGACGCGCTTTGGACTTTGGTCCATAAGAGGGGTGGAAGAGAAGGACGCACTAAAGGAGACGAGGACAGGAGGGGTGAGAGGGAGACAGAGAGAGTGAAGGACTGCAGCTGATACTCCCTCCATGGCAGTAGGCTGGGAGGAGCTACGTCAAGCTGCCTCTGCTCTCCTTTGGGACGTTCTGCCTGTACAAACAAACCGAACCAGGGCCTCTGGTCTAATGGGAACCAGACCTGCCCCCTTCCCCTTCATTTCCCCCCACCCTGTGCAGGACCAAAGCACCACCGACGTGCGCTCCAGCTGAAGGACGCACTTCAATTATCCCAAACAGACCTGAAAATATTCCCTCTTCCCCTTCACTCTTTTCCCACACTGCAGCGGTTCATGACGTTCCGTGGCTCTGCATCAGCACTGACCTTCTTGACCCCGGAGCAGCCAGACTCCACCAACCCACGCTTATCTCCGCTTTCTCTCACTTTCACATGCCTCCTCTATCGCTCCTCTTTCTCCGCACCTCCATCTTGTTGCACCGATGACGATGGTTTTATCGGAACGCCACGGCCTTTTCCACGTAAGCTACAACACGCTCAGATCAGCGGAGAGAGATGAAATGTCCCAAACTCCCAGTTCAAGGTCTCTGCCGGGCGCTCATCGCTGAAGGAGACATCTGAATGTTCTCATTGTGAGCTTTCAGAGTTTATCAGTGAATACACTCCCAGTCTCACTGCTGTCTGTATCTGAATGTTCCGTTTCACCAAAGTACGAACATTGGCTCCCTGTCAGACAGAAGAGGAGAAAAGTCTCTGAGGACACACAGAGCCTCCATGTTGACTGCACGACTGCTGCAGAGAGGGCTGATTGTGATACGGCCCGCTGTCTCCCAGAAACTACAGTTTTTTTGCTCAGGAGCACACTGAGGCCTTCTTTAAATCAGCATTGGAAGCGATAAACGTGCAAGAACACACTTGTAAAGCGGTTTTTCATTGCCTGTGTATTCTGATGTGTCATCAAGCGGCCGCTGCCAAGCGCCTGGTATTGCGGCACATTTGTTCATCCCCTCCCACACATCTGGGCACAATGTTGCCTTTAGCAGTGCTCTGTGACCGCCAACGACATATTCTCTCTTGGCGATCCTTCAAGCAACGCTCAAGTATGGCCTTGTCGATGTGCAGTTCTCTGGAATCGTGGTGATGAAGCACCGTATTGGAAGCAAATTGAGACCTGTGACTGTTGCCGCTCACATTTGCCACTCCAGTGAGAGACATGAGTGTGTGGAAAGTGTGTTTACAGCCTTGTTAAAGAGCTACGGGTGTGCATGCTTTAGGAAGCCCTTGCGTGCCTGCGTGATATTGCTCCAGGATACATTTAATCAGTTCCTCATTGATCCGCTGTAAACATGAAGTCATCTGCTACAGTTTGATGTGATGAGCAGTAAATGGCTCATTGCTATAGCTTGAAAACAGTTCCATGGAAGACCTTGGTCAGCGATCTGCTGAAATATGCTGAATGTGTAACGTTCTAGAGACAAGAACACACATGCAACATTTCCTCACCAAAGAAAATCTGCAGAGTAACAAGAATAGGCTCTTGTGCAGCCATGAACTATACCACTCTGAACATTCATTCCTCATTGCTGTTATTTGCTGTGCAACGGGACGTTCTGTCAAACACTCAAGGTCATTGACCCACTTCAGGGAAAATCGGCCAATCAGTCGACGAGTCCCTGACGTTTCACATTAATGATTATCCTCTGATGTCATTCAGGACAGGGCAGTCTTTGTCTGTTTTCGACCATATGCACACTGTGTCTTTGTCCATTAATGGTTAAATATACAAGTCTTCATCCGTAAGAGCCCCTTCCTGTTCGCTGCCTTCTCTTCTACGCTCATCTTTTCCTTCACATTGTTCCACCGCTGTGTGGCTGGTGTTCAGCGCCGGGGAAGTGAGGACACCTGGATTTAGGCTTCCACTTATACTGTATTGTTCTGCTTCCCCCTCCGATGATGATGTGGCATGATCCAGGAGTGAGAACCTCTCCAGCGCGGGGACTCCACACCCCCGTGGCCCCTCGACGCTCTCCCCTTTTTTCAGTCAAATGCGTAAAGATGTGTGGGATTACTCTCGCTGGAGGAACTTAAACCCTTGACTTCCTGCCTGCTGATGAGGTCACTGGTCTCAGTGGGAGTGTCTGTGAAACCCCTGCTTAATAACAACCGACGGGCGGCAGGACATCGGTGTAGAAGGGGGAGGATCCAGAATGGGGAATGGGACAGGAGTGAGGCGAGAGGGGTAGATGACAGGTTGACGTGGGGGTGGAGGAGCCACCCAGCGCCTGTCTCTTCGGAGCCGGAGGCGGTTGCTAGAGCACAGCCTGTGTTGGTGTTATGGAGAGGACTCAGTTCCTCTTAAGAAATATATATATATGCTAGGGGGGGTATGAATGCTGCACAGCCAGGAAAATCTCACAAAACTGCTGAGAACGTTCCCATCTGACAGAACTGTCTGTCTTTCATTAATCACATATGCGCCAATTAGTGCTTGCTCGGCAAAGCGTGGAGCCCAAATTTAATTCATTAATTTGTAGTCTCGGAGCGGAAACGGGACATTCGCCAGAACACCCCGAGGCTGATCGTGTTTTTTGGCCAATCAAACGAAGCGTCCACACGCTGATTGTCTGTTGCCATTTGAAACACAATACTTCCTCGGGCACAAAGCTTTATCACACCATCGCCGACTGTGATGAACCCATAACATGTGGCAGGCCGTCAGAGCGCTCTCGATCGAAGAGCTTCGGTTCCAGCGCCAGGCAAGTTCCTCTGAAGTTACTGGTGCTCCCTACAAAAAAAATCAGCAAGGGGGAACACCTGGTATGCAGAGCCTGAGGCTGCGGCTGTAGGTACAGAGTAAGAGGAAGGAAGGGAGGGGCAGAAAGGCAATCCCACATACAAAGCCATCTTGTTTAAGCCAGCCCCAAATGGAACTGCTCTCTTGCCAAGGATAGAGATCTACATCCTGCTGCCCAGTGGAGGGCCGATTCTCGAAAGAACAGCGGGGACAAAGAGCCTTATAGACTCTACGCACAGGCACCCGCAGCACCCCTTCACATTAAAGGGGTTCCCCATCTCCAATTTTCTCTGTTTAGACTTGTCTTTGCCACCCTCGTTCACCTCTGACTACTCCTCCAGAGGTCACAGTTGCGTATCCTAATGCTCACAAAACAATGTAAATGAGTGGTTCTTTGTTAAGCACACACAGCCTGCTGGAAACACACATAGGCTTTCTTCCATCGTTGAGACCCACTGTTCCAGTGTTGTTCCGAAATGACGTTAATGCCTTCCAGATGTTGAGATGCTGCACTCTCCAACCCCACCAAACTTTGAAAGTCCGTGCATGGTGTTAATGGTGCCCATGAGGCCTCTGAGGGGGGAGGGGAGGTCACAAGACCATTGGGGCTCCTACTGTGCCTACGAAAAGGCCTCGGCATCCTTTCCCTTTCACAGGGTAATCACCGATCTCTCTCCCTTCTTTGGGTTTCAAATGAAAAGCTGTGTGAGGAGCATGGGTGTGGTTTAAAAAGACATCCTGGTAGTATCGGATAAAAGGAGGTGGACTTCCAAACAGCATAACAAAGTCCCCTGCAGCTGTCCAGATGAATAATGGTAAATACTACTAGGTTTCATTTGGTCTTCAGCTGCTCATCAACTTCTGCCATATTCCAGAGCTGTGA